>NC_134828.1:103631471-103691403 GCF_004210375.1 Tachypleus tridentatus
ATACAAAAATAAATTAAAGTAGAGATGAAAAGACAGTGTAAGAAGATTAGATTGGTTTGAATAACAAATAATAGAAGATAATAATCGCGTAAGATAAGAATAACTGCGCAATATAAAAAAAAGTTACCGGATTACATACGAGGCTGTTCAAAAAATACGCAGTTGACGTCATAAAACAAAATGTACTTTATTTAGAAGTTACAGCTCTGGGACTCCTTCAAGTACTCTCCTTCCCAATGCACACACTTATCCCAACGGTGTTTCCACTTGTTGAAACAGTCCTGGTACGCTTCTTTTGTAGTCCTCCAGCTCCTTCGTCGCATTTGCCTTAATCTCGGGAATCGTCTCAAATCTTCTTCCTTTTAAGGTCTTTTGAGTTTGGGGAACAAGAAAAAATCGCAAGGAGCAAGGTCAGGTGAGTAGGGGGTGGGTGGGGAAAACAGTGATCAGTGTTTGGCCAAAACTCACGAGTTTTGAGGCACAAATTTCGCAGCAACGCGGTGCATCTTCAATGTTTCGGTCAAAATCTCGTAACAAGATCCAACTGATATCCCACACTCTTTGCAAGCTCCTGACAGTCAGACGTCGATTTGCCCGCACCAGGGTGTTGATTTTGTCGACGTGTGGGTCGTCAGTTGACGTGGAGGACGTCGGACGCTCATCATCTTCAATGGACTGTCGACCATCCTTAAAACGTTCATGCCACTTAAGAACATGCCGTACGCTTCATAGCAACATCACCGTAAGCCGCGTTAAGCATAGCAAAAGTTTCAGTCGCAGATTTTCCAAGTTTAACACAAAATTTCACAGCAAGTCGTTGCTCCTTCAGGTCATTCATTCTGAAATCCGCCAAACGAAAAATTGCACTTCACTTAAAACCGCGTAGCTAATACACAAATGAAGATACAGTAGATCCTGGTATTTAAGACCACCCTTCTGCAGAGCAATAGTGGTCTTAAACAGCAGTGGTCTGTTATGCAGGAGCCATTTTTGCATGTTTTTTTTATTTGTACATATTTTGAAGTTAACAAAGAAAACAAGGAAAGGCTTTTAATTTGTTTCTTCTTATATTTTTCTTAGCAAAAAAAACAACAAAACAAAACAAACTAACAGCAATATGTACAAAACAATTTTACAGTAGACTCTATTAACTTTATTTACAGTTTGAAAAGTCTTGAATGCACAACTGTTTTTTCTGGTCTGCTGAACCAACACGGTCACTGACTTCTGTCCACTCTGAACAATATTAAAGTTCTGCGTTGTTCTGGACCACTGCACTTTCGAAGATACTCCAGGCATCTAGCCATCTCCTTGTTGTCTGGAACAAAGTCGTCTCCAGTTTCCTGGTCTTGTTGCTCCTCCTCTGGCTCCTGGTGCTCACCAGCAGCTGCTTCATCCGAGCTCCTTCTGCCAATTGTCTCCAAACTGCATGCATATTAAAACATTTTGGGTTATCAAGCTGGAAATTTATAGGCCTAAATAATTACCATTGGAGGCAGTGAAGTCATCCAGATTCATTTCTGTGGCTTTCATCAGTGCATATTCCTTCAAGGCTACGCCAGTAACAGGGTGGTTTTTGGCACGTGCGGCACAAAACCAGTCCCACACTCTTTCGTTCAGCTCCGTGTAGACTGTTTTCCGTGCTTTCTGATATTTTTGGCCAGTGTTAGCACCATTTTGCCACAGTGACATTATTTTTTCTTTGTCATTTACTATGCTCTGTATTTGTGTCTTTCCAACGTTCATGGATTCTGCAATTTTTCTGCAGCTTTTGCCGCCTTCAAACAACTTTACAACTTTCACACGATCTTCTAGTGAAAGCACTTTGCGTTTTCGACAATCAGCCATGACTTCAGAATGAAGATAAAGACGTTTTGAATATGTGTAGAGCAAAAGAATCAAATTGAAACTCATTTTTAATAAATATATGCCTCCTATTTATACCTTAACCGAACTGATCATTTTTGGTATGATTTGGTCTACTAATCTACTAATTGGATGCGACATGTTTGTTCAGCAATTATTAATGAAAAGCTGGCGTGTGGTGTGGTTTTGTTTGTTTATTATTTTACATCAGTACATTGGACAAAACTGTCAATTATCAGACGTGAGGTATTATGAAATGACCGTTAAGACCAGCATTTAAGCGACCAAAGACCGGTTTTTGATCACACACGGGCGGTCTCTGGTCGCGTCCAGCGGGTGGTCGGTCACAACGGGGAAAATAACATTGAAAGCCGTTCGTTGGCAGAAATATGGTCGAAAACACCGGGTGGTCGGCGACAGCGGGGGTCGTCCAAACCAGGATCTACTGTATCTGCAATCGGGAAATGGCGTCGTAATGCTGATCTGTGCAAACCTAGCGACACAAGCGGATTCCTCTTAACCAACTGGAGCCGCGCAATTCAAAACAGTCCGCGTATTTTTTGAACAGACCTCGTAAGTAACGAGAACCACGAAACATATTGTATAAGTAGGGTTAGGATGACTGAAAGCTAGTTGACCTTTGTATGGTTGTTTTGTCTTCATTTCAAGAATGATAAGAACCAGTGCTCGGTACTTTCAACCTGAAGGACACGTTATTTAATATATAGACATTATAGTTAAGTCAGATACATCAAGATGTAAACATATCAAAACTATCCTAAATTTACAACTACTGAGAGTATAAAGCATCCACCATAACATTGGATCTATTGGTCAAAGCCAAGCATGATAACCAAGTGGCGGCTCCCATTCTTAAATACAACATCAAAGTGATTTGCAGAAATAAAGTAGTGGAAACAACGTCCAGTTTCAGAGGATAATGTTCAAAACAAATTTGTGGGAACACTGAACTGTCTTACAATGAGAGGTGTGTAGTAGGAACACTGAACTGTCTTAGAATGAGAGGTGTGTAGTAGGAACACTGAACTGTCTTAGAATGAGAGGTGTGTAGTAGGAACACTGAACTGTCTTAGAATGAGAGGTGTGTAGTAGGAACACTGAAATGTCTTAGAATGAGAGGTGTGTAGTAGGAACACTGAACTGTCTTAGAATGAGAGGTGTGTAGTAGGAACACTGAAATGTCTTAGAATGAGAGTGTAGTAGGAACACTGAAATGTCTTAGAATGAGAGGTGTGTAGTAGGAACACTGAAATGTCTTAGAATGAGAGGTGTGTAGTAGGAACACTGAACTGTCTTAGAATGAGAGGTGTGTAGTAGAAACACTGAACTGTCTTAGAATGAGAGGTGTGTAGTAGGAACACTGAAATGTCTTAGAATAGAGGTGTGTAGTAGGAACACTGAACTGTCTTAGAATGAGAGGTGTGTAGTAGGAACACTGAAATGTCTTAGAATGAGAGGGTGTGTAGTAGGAACACTGAAATGTCTTAGAATGAGAGGTGTGTAGTAGGGACACTGAACTGTCTTAGAATGAGAGGTGTGTAGTAGGAACACTGAAATGTCTTAGAATGAGAGGTGTGTAGTAGGAACACTGAAATGTCTTAGAATGAGAGGTGTGTAGTAGGAACACTGAAATGTCTTAGAATGAGAGGTGTGTAGTAGGAACACTGAACTGTCTTAGAATGAGAGGTGTGTAGTAGGAACACTGAAATGTCTTAGAATGAGAGGTGTGTAGTAGGAACAATGAAATGTCTTAGAATGAGAGGTGTGTAGTAGGAACACTGAAATGTCTTAGAATGAGAGGTGTGTAGTAGGAACACTGAAATGTCTTAGAATGAGAGGTGTGTAGTAGGAACACTGAAATGTCTTAGAATGAGAGGTGTGTAGTAGGAACACTGAAATGTCTTAGAATGAGAGGTGTGTAGTAGTAGGAACACTGAACTGTCTTAGAATGAGAGGTGTGTAGTAGGAACACTGAAATGTCTTAGAATGAGAGGTGTGTAGTAGGAACACTGAAATGTCTTAGAATGAGAGGTGTGTAGTAGGAACACTGAAATGTCTTAGAATGAGAGGTGTGTAGTAGGAACACTGAACTGTCTTAGAATGAGAGGTGTGTAGTAGGAACACTGAACTGTCTTAGAATGAGAGGTGTGTAGTAGGAACACTGAACTGTCTTAGAATGAGAGGTGTGTAGTAGAACACTGAAATGTCTTAAGAATGAGAGGTGTGTGTAGGAACACTGAACTGTCTTAGAATGAGAGGTGTGTAGTAGGAACACTGAAATGTCTTATAATGAAAGAAGTGTGTAGTAGGAACACTGAACTGTCTTAGAGAGATGTGTAGTAGGAACACTGAAATGTCTTAGAATGAGAGGTGTGTAGTAGGAACACTGAACTGTCTTAGAATGAGAGGTGTGTAGTAGGAACACTGAACTGTCTTAAAATGAGAGGTGTGTAGTAGGAACACTGAAATGTCTTAGAATGAGAGGTGTGTAGTAGGAACACTGAAATGTCTTAGAATGAGAGGTGTGTAGTAGGAACACTGAACTGTCTTAGAATGAGAGGTGTGTAGTAGGAACACTGAAATGTCTTAGAATGAGAGGTGTGTAGTAGGAACACTGAAATGTCTTAGAATGAGAGGTGTGTAGTGGAACACTGAAATGTCTTAGAATGAGAGGTGTGTAGTAGGAACACTGAAATGTCTTAGAATGAGAGGTGTGTAGTAGGAACACTGAAATGTCTTAGAATGAGAGGTGTGTAGTAGGAACACTGAAATGTCTTAGAATGAGAGGTGTGTAGTAGGAACACTGAACTGTCTTAGAATGAGAGGTGTGTAGTAGGAACACTGAAATGTCTTAGAATGAGAGGTGTGTAGTAGGAACACTGAAATGTCTTAGAATGAGAGGTGTAGTAGGAACACTGAAATGTCTTAGAATGAGAGGTGTGTAGTAGGAACACTGAACTGTCTTAGAATGAGAGGTGTGTAGTAGGAACACTGAACTGTCTTAGAATGAGAGGTGTGTAGTAGAACACTGAACTGTCTTAGAATGAGAGGTGTGTAGTAGGAACACTGAACTGTCTTAGAATGAGAGGAGGTGTGTAGTAGGAACACTGAACTGTCTTAGAATGAGAGGTGTGTAGTAGGAACACTGAAATGTCTTAGAATGAGAGGTGTGTAGTAGGAACACTGAAATGTCTTAGAATGAGAGGTGTAGTAGGAACACTGAACTGTCTTAGAATGAGAGGTGTGTAGTAGGAACACTGAAATGTCTTAGAATGAGAGGTGTGTAGTAGGAACACTGAAATGTCTTAGAATGAGAGGTGTGTAGTAGGAACACTGAAATGTCTTAGAATGAGAGGTGTGTAGTAGGAACACTGAAATGTCTTAGAATGAGAGGTGTGTAGTAGGAACACTGAAATGTCTTAGAATGAGAGGTGTGTAGTAGGAACACTGAAATGTCTTAGAATGAGAGGTGTGTAGTAGGAACACTGAAATGTCTTAGAATGAGAGGTGTGTAGTAGGAACACTGAACTGTCTTAGAATGAGAGGTGTGTAGTAGGAACACTGAAATGTCTTAGAATGAGAGGTGTGTAGTAGGAACACTGAAATGTCTTAGAATGAGAGGTAAGTAGTTCAAGACATGTCTTAGAATAGAGGAGGTGTGTAGTAGGAACACTGAAAATATCTTAGAATGAGAAGGAAGAGGTGTATGGAACACTGAACTGTCTTAGAATGAGAGGTGTGTAGTAGGAACACCTGAACTGTCTTACAATGAGAAGAGGTGTGTAGTAGGAACACTGAACTGTCTTAGAATGAGAGGTGTGTAGTAGGAACACTGAACTGTCTTAGAATGAGGAGGGTGGAACAAATGTAGTAGGAACACTTGAAATGTCTTAGAATGAGAGGTGTGTAGTAGGAACACTGAAATGTCTTAGAATGAGAGGTGTGTAGTAGGAACACTGAAAATGTCTTAGAATGAGAGTAGTGTAGTAGGAACACTGAAATGTCTTAGAATGAGAGGTGTGTAGTAAGAACACTGAAATGTCTTAGAATGAGAGGTGTAGTAGGAACACTGAACTGTCTTAGAATGAGAGGTGTGTAGTAGGAACACTGAACTGTCTTAGAATGAGGTGTGTAGTAGGAACACTGAAATGTCTTAGAATAGAGAGGTGTGTAGTAGGAACACTGAAATGTCTTAGAATGAGAGGTGTGTAGTAGGAACACCTGAACTGTCTTAGAAACATGAGAATAGGTGTGTAGTAGGAACACTGAAATGTCTTAGAATGAGAGGTGTGTAGTAGGAACACTGAAATGTCTTAGAATGAGAGGTGTGTAGTAGGAACACTGAAATGTCTTAGAATGAGAGGTGTGTAGTAGGAACACTGAACTGTCTTAGAATGAGAGGTGTAAATGAGGTAGAAACACTGAAATGTCTTAGAATGAGAAGGTGTGTAGTAGGAACACTGAAATGTCTTAGAATGAGAGGTGTGTAGTAGGAACACTGAAATGTCTTAGAATGAGAGGTGTGTAGTAGGAACACTGAAATGTCTTAGAATAGGAGAGGTGTGTAGTAGGAACACTGAAATGTCTTAGAATGAGAGGTGTGTAAGGAACACTGAAATGTCTTAGAATGAGAGGTGTGTAGTAGGAACACTGAAATGTCTTAGAATGAGAGGTGTGTAGTAGGAACACTGAAATGTCTTAGAATGAGAGAGGTGTGTAGTAGGAACACTGAAATGTCTTAGAATGAGAGGTGTGTAGTAGGAACACTGAACTGTCTTAGAATGAGAGGTGTGTAGTAGGAACACTGAAATGTCTTAGAATGAGAGGTGTGTAGTAGGAACACTGAAATGTCTTAGAATGAGGAGGTGTGTAGTAGGAACACTGAAATGTCTTAGAATGAGAGGTGTGTAGTAGGAACACTGAACTGTCTTAGAATGAGAGGTGTGTAGTAGGAACACTGAACTGTCTTAGAATGAGGAGGTGTGTAGTAGTGAACACTGAACTGTCTTAGAATGAGAGGTGTGTAGTAGAAGAACACTGAAATGTCTTTAGAATGAGGAGGTGTGTGAAAGTAGGAACACTGAAATGTCTTAGAATGAGAGGTGTGTAGTAGGAACACTGAAATGTCTTATAATAGAAGTGTGTAGTAGGAACACTGAACTGTCTTAGGAGAGAAGATGTGTAGTAGGAACACTGAAATGTCTTAGAATGAGAGGTGTGTAGTAGGAACACTGAATATGTCTTAGAATGAGAGGTGTGTAGTAGAACACTGAAACTGAAATGTCTTAGAATGAAGAGGTGTGTAGTAGGAACACTGAAATGTCTTAGAATGAGAGGTGTGTAGTAGGAACACTGAACTGTCTTAGAAGGAGGTGTAGAGGGAGAGGTGTGTAGTAGTAGGAACACTGAAATGTCTTAGAATGAGAGTGTGTAGAAACACTGTCTTAGAATGAGAGGTGTAGTAGGGAACACTGAAATGTCTTAGAATGAGGAGGTGTAGTAGTAGGAACACTGAAATGTCTTAGAATGAGAGGTGTGTAGTAGGAACACTGAAATGTCTTAGAATGAGAGGTGTGTAGTAGGAACACTGAAATGTCTTAGAATGAGAGGTGTGTGAAGTAGGAACACTGAAGAATGTCTTAGAATGAGGAAGGTGTAGTAGGAACACTGAAATGTCTTAGAATGAGAGGTGTGTAGTAGGAACACTGAAATGTCTTAGAATGAGAGGTGTGTAGTAGGAACACTGAAATGTCTTAGAATGAGAGGTGTGTAGTAGGAACACTGAAATGTCTTAGAATGAGAGGTGTGTAGTAGGAACACTGAAATGTCTTAGAATGAGAGGTGTGTAGTAGGAACACTGAACTGTCTTAGAATGAGAGGTGTGTAGTAGGAACACTGAACTGTCTTAGAATGAGAGGTGTGTAGTAGGAACACTGAAATGTCTTAGAATGAGAGGTGTGTAGTAGAAACACTGAAATGTCTTAGAATGAGAGGAGGTGTGTAGTAGGAACACTGAACTGTCTTAGAATGAGAGGTGTGTAGTAGGAACACTGAAATGTCTTAGAATGAGAAGTGTGTAGTAGGAACACTGAAATGTCTTAGAATGAGAGGTGTAGTAGGTGAACTGTCTTAGAATGAGAGGTGTAGTAGAAACACTGAACTGTCTTAGAATGAGAGGTGTGTGTAGTAAACACTGAAATGTCTTAGAATGAGAGGTGTGTAGTAGGAACACTGAAATGTCTTAGAATGAGAGGTGTGTAGCAGAAATGTCTTAGAATGAGAGGTGTGTAGTAGGAACACTGAAATGTCTTAGAATGAGAGGTGTAGTAGGAAAATGTCTTAGAATGAGAGGTGTGTAGTAGGAACACTGAACCTTAGAATGAGAGTGTGTAGTAGGAACACTGAAATGTCTTAGAATGAGAGGTGTGTAGTAGGAACACTGAAATGTCTTAGAATGAGAGGTGTGTAGTAGGAACACTGAACTGTCTTAGAATGAGAGGTGTGTAGTAGGAACACTGAACTGTCTTAGAAGGTGTGTAGTAGGAACACCTGAAACTGTCTTAGAATGAGAGGTGTGTAGTAGGAACACTGAAATGTCTTAGAATGAGAGGTGTGTAGTAAGGAACACTGAAATGTCTTAGAATGAGAGGTGTGTAGTAGGAACACTGAAATGTCTTAGAATAGGAGGTGTGTAGTAGGAACACTGAAATGTCTTAAATGAGAGGTGTGTAGTAGGAACACTGAACTGTCTTAGAATGAGAGAGGTGTGTGTAGTAGGAACACTGAACTGTCTTAGAATGAGAGGTGTGTAGTAGGAACACTGAAATGTCTTAGAATGAGAGGTGTGTAGTAGGAACACTGAACTGTCTTAGAATGAGAGGTGTGTAGTAGGAACACTGAAATGTCTTAGAATGAGAGGTGTGTAGTAGGAACACTGAACTGTCTTAGAATAGAGGAAGGTGTGTAGTAGGAACACTGAAATGTCTTAGAAAGATAGGTGTGTAGTAGGAACACTGAAATGTCTTAGAATGAGAGGTGTGTAGTAGGAACACTGAACTGTCTTAGAATGAGAGGTGTGTAGTAGAAACACTGAACTGTCTTAGAATGACTGAACTGTCTTAGAATGAGAGGTGTGTAGTAGGAACACTGAAACTGTCTTAGAATGAGAGGTGTGTAGTAGGAACACTGAACTGTCTTAGAATGAGAGGTGTGTAGTAGGAACACTAAATGTCTTAGAATGAGAGGTGTGTAGTAGGAACACTGAAATGTCTTAGAATGAGAGAGGTGTGTAGTAGGAACACTGAAATGTCTTAGAATGAGAGAGGAGTGTAATGTAGTAGGAACACTGAACTGTCTTAGAATGAAGAGGTGTGTAGTAGGAACACTGAACTGTCTTAGAATGAGAGGTGTGTAGTAGGAACACTGAAATGTCTTAGAATGAGAGGTGTGTAGTAGGAACACTGAACTGTCTTAGAATGAGAGGTGTGTAGTAGGAACACTGAACTGTCTTAGGAAATGATGTCTTAGAATGAGGTGTGTAGTAGGAACACTGAAATGTCTTAGAATGAGAGGTGTGTAGTAGAACACTGAACTGTCTTAGAATGAGAGGTGTGTAGTAGGAACACTGAAATGTCTTAGAATGAGAGGTGTGTAGTAGGAACACTGAACTGTCTTAGAATGAGAGGTGTGTAGTAGGAACACTGAAATGTCTTAGAATGAGAGGTGTGTAGTAGGAACACTGAACTGTCTTAGAATGAGAGGTGTGTAGGAACACTGAACACTGAAATGTCTTAGAATGAGAGGTGTGTAGTAGGAACACTGAAACTGTCTTAGAATGAGAGGTGTGTAGTAGGAACACTGAAATGTCTTAGAATGAGAGGTGTGTAGTAGGAACACTGAAATGTCTTAGAATGAGAGGAGGTGTGTAGTAGGAACACTGAAATGTCTTAGAATGAGAGTGTGTAGTAGGAACACTGAAATGTCTTAGAATGAGAGAGGTGTGTAGTAGGAACACTGAACTGTCTTAGAATGAGAGTGTGTAGTAGGAACACTGAAATGTCTTGAACTGTCTTAGAATGAAGGTGTGTAGTAGAAACACTGAACTGTCTTAGAATGAGTAGTAGGAACACACTTAGAATGAGAGGTGTGTAGTAGGAACTGAAATGTCTTAGAATGAGAGGTGTGTAGTAGGAACACTGAAATGTCTTAGAATGAGAGGTGTGTAGTAGGAACACTGAAATGTCTTAGAATGAGAGGTGTGTAGTAGGAACACTGAAATGTCTTAGAATGAGAGGTGTGTAGTAGGAACACTGAACTGTCTTAGAATGAGAGGTGTGTGAGAGGTGGTAGGAACACTGAACTGTCTTAGAATGAGAGGTGTGTAGTAGGAACACTGAAATGTCTGTAGTAGGAACACTGAACTGTCTTAGAATGAGGAGGTGTGTAGTAGGAACACTGAACTGTCTTAGAATGAGAGGTGTGTAGTAGGAACACTGAAATGTCTTAGAATGAGAGGTGTGTAGTAGGAACACTGAACTGTCTTAGAATGAGAGGTGTGTAGTAGGAACACTGAAATGTCTTAGAATGGAGAGGTGTGTAGTAGGAACACTGAAATGTCTTAGAATGAGAGGTGTGTAGTAGGAACACTGAAATGTCTTAGAATGAGAGGTGTGTAGTAGGAACACTGAACTGTCTTAGAATGAGAGGTGTGTAGTAGAAACACTGAACTGTCTTAGATGAGAGGTGTGTAGTAGGAACACTGAAATGTCTTAGAATGAGAGGTGTGTAGTAGGAACACTGAACTGTCTTAGAATGAGAGGTGTGTAGTAGGAACACTGAAATGGAGAGGTGTGTAGTAGGAACACTGAAATGTCTTAGAATGAGAGGTGTGTAGTAGGAACACTGAACTGTGTCTTAGAATGAGAGGTGTGTAGTAGGAACACTGAACTGTCTTAGAATGAGAGGTGTGTAGTAGGAACACTGAAATGTCTTAGAATGAGAGGTGTGTAGTAGGAACACTGAACTGTCTTAGAATGAGAGGTGTGTAGTAGGAACACTGAAATGTCTTAGAATGAGAGGTGTGTAGTAGGAACACTGAAATGTCTTAGAATGAGAGGTGTGTAGTAGGAACACTGAACTGTCTTAGAATGAGAGGTGTGTAGTAGGAACACTGAAATGTCTTAGAATGAGAGGTGTGTAGTAGGAACACTGAAATGTCTTAGAATGAGAGGTGTGTAGTAGGAACACTGAAATGTCTTAGAAGAGAGGTGTGTAGTAGGAACACTGAAATGTCTTAGAATGTAGTAGGAACACTGAAATGTCTTAGAATGAGAGGTGTGTAGTAGGAACACTGAACTGTCTTAGAATGAGAGGTGTGTAGTAGGAACACTGAAATGTCTTAGAATGAGAGGTGTGTAGTAGGAACACTGAACTGTCTTAGAATGAGAGAAACACTGAACTGTGTAGTAGGAACACTGAACTGTCTTAGAATGAGGAGAGGTGTAGTAGGAACACTGAACTGTCTTAGAATGAGAGGTGTGTAGTAGGAACACTGAAATGTCTTAGAATGAGAGTGTGTAGTAGGAACACTGAACTGTCTTAGAATGAGAGGTGTGTAGTAGGAACACTGAACTGTCTTAGAATGAGAGGTGTGTAGTAGGAACACTGAACTGTCTTAGAATGAGAGGTGTGTAGTAGGAACACTGAAATGTCTTAGAATGAGAGGTGTGTAGTAGGAACACTGAAATGTCTTAGAATGAGAGGTGTGTAGTAGGAACACTGAACTGTCTTAGAATGAGAGGTGTGTAGTAGGAACACTGAAATGTCTTAGAATGAGAGGTGTGTAGTAGGAACACTGAAATGTCTTAGAATGAGAGGTGTGTAGTAGGAACACTGAAATGTCTTAGAATGAGAGGTGTGTAGTAGGAACACTGAAATGTCTTAGAATGAGAGGTGTGTAGTAGGAACACTGAAATGTCTTAGAATGAGAGGTGTGTAGTAGGAACACTGAAATGTCTTAGAATGAGAGGTGTGTAGTAGGAACACTGAAATGTCTTAGAATGAGAGGTGTGTAGTAGGAACACTGAACTGTCTTAGAATGAGAGGTGTGTAGTAGGAACACTGAAATGTCTTAGAATGAGAGGTGTGTAGTAGGAAATGTCACTAGGAACACTGAACTGTCTTAGAATGAGAGGTGTGTAGTAGGAACACTGAACTGTCTTAGAATGAGAGGTGTGTAGTAGGAACACTGAAATGTCTTAGAATGAGAGGTGTGTAGTAGGAACACTGAACTGTCTTAGAATGAGAGGTGTGTAGTAGGAACACTGAACTGTCTTAGAATGAGAGGTGTGTAGTAGGAACACTGAAATGTCTTAGAATGAGAGGTGTGTAGTAGGAACACTGAAATGTCTTAGAATGAGAGGTGTGTAGTAGGAACACTGAAATGTCTTAGAATGAGAGGTGTGTAGTAGGAACACTGAAATGTCTTAGAATGAGAGGTGTGTAGTAGGAACACTGAAATGTCTTAGAATGAGAGGAACACTGAAATGTCTTAGAATGAGAGGTGTGTAGTAGGAACACTGAAATGTCTTAGAATGAGAGGTGTGTAGTAGGAACACTGAACTGTCTTAGAATGAGAGGTGTGTAGTAGGAACACTGAAATGTCTTAGAATGAGAGAGGTGTGTAGTAGGAACACTGAAATGTCTTAGAATGAGAGGTGTGTAGAGGAGAACTGTGTGTGAGAGGTGTGTAGTAGGAACACTGAAATGTCTTAGAATGAGAGGTGTGTAGTAGGAACACTGAAATGTCTTAGAATGAGAGGTGTGTAGTAGGAACACTGAAATGTCTTAGAATGAGAGGTGTGTAGTAGGAACACTGAAATGTCTTAGAATGAGAGGTGTGTAGTAGGAACACTGAACTGTCTTAGAATGAGAGGTGTGTAGTAGGAACACTGAAATGTCTTAGAATGAGAGGTGTGTAGTAGGAACACTGAAATGTCTTAGAATGAGAGGTGTGTAGTAGGAACACTGAACTGTCTTAGAATGAGAGGTGTGTAGTAGGAACACTGAAATGTCTTAGAATGAGAGGTGTGTAGTAGGAACACTGAACTGTCTTAGAATGAGAGGTGTGTAGTAGGAACACTGAAATGTCTTAGAATGAGAGGTGTGTAGTAGGAACACTGAACTGTCTTAGAATGAGAGGTGTGTAGTAGGAACACTGAACTGTCTTAGAATGAGAGGTGTGTAGTAGGAACACTGAAATGTCTTAGAATGAGAGGTGTGTAGTAGGAACACTGAAATGTCTTAGAATGAGAGGTGTGTAGTAGGAACACTGAACTGTCTTAGAATGAGAGGTGTGTAGTAGGAACACTGAAATGTCTTAGAATGAGAGGTGTGTAGTAGGAACACTGAAATGTCTTAGAATGAGAGGTGTGTAGTAGGAACACTGAAATGTCTTAGAATGAGAGGTGTGTAGTAGGAACACTGAAATGTCTTAGAATGAGAGGTGTGTAGTAGGAACACTGAAATGTCTTAGAATGAGAGGTGTGTAGTAGGAACACTGAAATGTCTTAGAATGAGAGGTGTGTAGTAGGAACACTGAAATGTCTTAGAATGAGAGGTGTGTAGTAGGAACACTGAAATGTCTTAGAATGAGAGGTGTGTAGTAGGAACACTGAACTGTCTTAGAATGAGAGGTGTGTAGTAGGAACACTGAAATGTCTTAGAATGAGAGGTGTGTAGTAGGAACACTGAACTGTCTTAGAATGAGAGGTGTGTAGTAGGAACACTGAACTGTCTTAGAATGAGAGGTGTGTAGTAGGAACACTGAAATGTCTTAGAATGAGAGGTGTGTAGTAGGAACACTGAAATGTCTTAGAATGAGAGGTGTGTAGTAGGAACACTGAAATGTCTTAGAATGAGAGGTGTGTAGTAGGAACACTGAAATGTCTTAGAATGAGAGGTGTGTAGTAGGAACACTGAAATGTCTTAGAATGAGAGGTGTGTAGTAGGAACACTGAACTGAAATGTCTTAGAATGAGAGGTGTGTAGTAGGAACACTGAAATGTCTTAGAATGAGAGGTGTGTAGTAGGAACACTGAACTGTCTTAGAATGAGAGGTGTGTAGTAGGAACACTGAAATGTCTTAGAATGAGAGGTGTGTAGTAGGAACACTGAAATGTCTTAGAATGAGAGGTGTGTAGTAGGAACACTGAAATGTCTTAGAATGAGAGGTGTGTAGTAGGAACACTGAAATGTCTTAGAATGAGAGGTGTGTAGTAGGAACACTGAAATGTCTTAGAATGAGAGGTGTGTAGTAGGAACACTGAACTGTCTTAGAATGAGAGGTGTGTAGTAGGAACACTGAACTGTCTTAGAATGAGAGGTGTGTAGTAGGAACACTGAAATGTCTTAGAATGAGAGGTGTGTAGTAGGAACACTGAAACTGTCTTAGAATGAGAGGTGTGTAGTAGGAACACTGAACTGTCTTAGAATGAGAGGTGTGTAGTAGGAACACTGAAATGTCTTAGAATGAGAGGTGTGTAGTAGGAACACTGAACTGTCTTAGAATGAGAGGTGTGTAGTAGGAACACTGAAATGTCTTAGAATGAGAGGTGTGTAGTAGGAACACTGAAATGTCTTAGAATGAGAGGTGTGTAGTAGGAACACTGAAATGTCTTAGAATGAGATGAGAGGTGTGTAGTAGGAACACTGAAATGTCTTAGAATGAGAGGTGTGTAGTAGGAACACTGAAATGTCTTAGAATGAGAGGTGTGTAGTAGGAACACTGAACTGTCTTAGAATGAGAGGTGTGTAGTAGGAACACTGAAATGTCTTAGAATGAGAGGTGTGTATAGGAACACTGAACTGAGGTGTGTAGTAGGAACACTGAAATGTCTTAGACTGAACTGTCTTAGAATGTGTAGTAGGAACACTGAAATGTCTTAGAAGGTGTGTAGTAGGAACACTGAAATGTCTTAGAATGAGAGGTGTGTAGTAGGAACACTGAAATGTCTTAGAATGAGAGGTGTGTAGTAGGAACACTGAAATGTCTTAGAATGAGAGGTGTGTAGTAGGAACACTGAACTGTCTTAGAATGAGAGGTGTGTAGTAGGAACACTGAACTGTCTTAGAATGAGAGGTGTGTAGTAGGAACACTGAACTGTCTTAGAATGAGAGGTGTGTAGTAGGAACACTGAAATGTCTTAGAATGAGAGGTGTGTAGTAGGAACACTGAAATGTCTTAGAATGAGAGGTGTGTAGTAGGAACACTGAAATGTCTTAGAATGAGAGGGTGTGTAGTAGGAACACTGAAATGTCTTAGAATGAGAGGTGTAGTAGGAACACTGAAATGTCTTAGAATGAGAGGTGTGTAGTAGGAACACTGAAATGTCTTAGAATGAGAGGTGTGTAGTAGGAACACTGAAATGTCTTAGAATGAGAGGTGTGTAGTAGGAACACTGAACTGAAATGTCTTAGAATGAGAGGTGTGTAGTAGGAACACTGAAATGTCTTAGAATGAGAGGTGTGTAGTAGGAACACTGAAATGTCTTAGAATGAGAGGTGTGTAGTAGGAACACTGAAATGTCTTAGAATGAGAGGTGTGTAGTAGGAACACTGAAATGTCTTAGAATGAGAGGTGTGTAGTAGGAACACTGAAATGTCTTAGAATGAGAGGTGTGTAGTAGGAACACTGAAATGTCTTAGAATGAGAGGTGTGTAGTAGGAACACTGAACTGTCTTAGAATGAGAGGTGTGTAGTAGGAACACTGAAACTGTCTTAGAATGAGAGGTGTGTAGTAGGAACACTGAAATGTCTTAGAATGAGAGGTGTGTAGTAGGAACACTGAAATGTCTTAGAATGAGAGGTGTGTAGTAGGAACACTGAAATGTCTTAGAATGAGAGGTGTGTAGTAGGAACACTGAAATGTCTTAGAATGAGAGGTGTGTAGTAGGAACACTGAACTGTCTTAGAATGAGAGGTGTGTAGTAGGAACACTGAAATGTCTTAGAATGAGAGGTGTGTAGTAGGAACACTGAAATGTCTTAGAATGAGAGGTGTGTAGTAGGAACACTGAAATGTCTTAGAATGAGAGGTGTGTAGTAGGAACACTGAAATGTCTTAGAATGAGAGGTGTGTAGTAGGAACACTGAAATGTCTTAGAATGAGAGGTGTGTAGTAGGAACACTGAAATGTCTTAGAATGAGAGGTGTGTAGTAGGAACACTGAAATGTCTTAGAATGATGAGTGTGTAGTAGGAACACTGAACTGTCTTAGAATGAGAGGTGTGTAGTAGGAACACTGAAATGTCTTAGAATGAGAGGTGTGTAGTAGGAACACTGAAATGTCTTAGAATGAGAGGTGTGTAGTAGGAACACTGAAATGTCTTAGAATGAGAGGTGTGTAGTAGGAACACTGAAATGTCTTAGAATGAGAGGTGTGTAGTAGGAACACTGAAATGTCTTAGAATGAGAGGTGTGTAGTAGGAACACTGAAATGTCTTAGAATGAGAGGTGTGTAGTAGGAACACTGAACTGTCTTAGAATGAGAGGTGTGTAGTAGGAACACTGAAATGTCTTAGAATGAGAGGTGTGTAGTAGGAACACTGAACTGTCTTAGAATGAGAGGTGTGTAGTAGGAACACTGAAATGTCTTAGAATGAGAGGTGTGTAGTAGGAACACTGAAATGTCTTAGAATGAGAGAGGTGTGTAGTAGGAACACTGAAATGTCTTAGAATGAGAGGTGTGTAGTAGGAACACTGAAATGTCTTAGAATGAGAGGTGTGTAGTAGGAACACTGAAATGTCTTAGAATGAGAGGTGTGTAGTAGGAACACTGAAATGTCTTAGAATGAGAGGTGTGTAGTAGGAACACTGAAATGTCTTAGAATGAGAGGTGTGTAGTAGGAACACTGAAATGTCTTAGAATGAGAGGTGTGTAGTAGGAACACTGAAATGTCTTAGAATGAGAGGTGTGTAGTAGGAACACTGAACTGTCTTAGAATGAGAGGTGTGTAGTAGGAACACTGAACTGTCTTAGAATGAGAGGTGTGTAGTAGGAACACTGAACTGTCTTAGAATGAGTCAGGCATAGAGGTGTGTAGTAGGAACACTGAAATGTCTTAGAATGAGAGGTGTGTAGTAGGAACACTGAACTGTCTTAGAATGAGAGGTGTGTAGTAGGAACACTGAAATGTCTTAGAATGAGAGGTGTGTAGTAGGAACACTGAAATGTCTTAGAATGAGAGGTGTGTAGTAGGAACACTGAAATGTCTTAGAATGAGAGGTGTGTAGTAGGAACACTGAAATGTCTTAGAATGAGAGGTGTGTAGTAGGAACATGTCTTAGAATGAGAGGTGTGTAGTAGGAAACTGAAATGTCTTAGAATGAGATGAGAGGTGTGTAGTAGGAACACTGAAATGTCTTAGAATGAGAGGTGTGTAGTAGGAACACTGAACTGTCTTAGAATGAGAGGTGTGTAGTAGGAACACTGAAATGTCTTAGAATGAGAGGTGTGTAGTAGGAACACTGAAATGTCTTAGAATGAGAGGTGTGTAGTAGGAACACTGAAATGTCTTAGAATGAGAGGTGTGTAGTAGGAACACTGAAATGTCTTAGAATGAGAGGTGTGTAGTAGGAACACTGAACTGTCTTAGAATGAGAGGTGTGTAGTAGGAACACTGAAATGTCTTAGAATGAGAGGTGTGTAGTGAACACTGAACTGTCTTAGAATGAGAGGTGTGTAGTAGGAACACTGAAATGTCTTAGAATGAGAGGTGTGTAGTAGGAACACTGAAATGTCTTAGAATGAGAGGTGTGTAGTAGGAACACTGAACTGTCTTAGAATGAGAGGTGTGTAGTAGGAACACATGTCTTAGAATGAGAGGTGTGTAGTAGGAACACTGAATGTCTTAGAATGAGAGGTGTGTAGTAGGAACACTGAAATGTCTTAGAATGAGAGGTGTGTAGTAGGAACACTGAACTGTCTTAGAATGAGAGGTGTGTAGTAGGAACACTGAATGTCTTAGAATGAGAGGTGTGTAGTAGGAACACTGAAATGTCTTAGAATGAGAGGTGTGTAGTAGGAACACTGAAATGTCTTAGAATGAGAGGTGTGTAGTAGGAACACACTGAAATGTCTTAGAATGAGAGGTGTGTAGTAGGAACACTGAAATGTCTTAGAATGAGAGGTGTGTAGTAGGAACTGAAATGTCTTAGAATGAGAGGTGTGTAGTAGGAACACTGAACTGTCTTAGAATGAGAGGTGTGTAGTAGGAACACTGAAATGTCTTAGAATGAGAGGTGTGTAGTAGGAACACTGAAATGTCTTAGAATGAGAGGTGTGTAGTAGGAACACTGAAATGTCTTAGAATGAGAGGTGTGTAGTAGGAACACTGAAATGTCTTAGAATGAGAGGTGTGTAGTAGGAACACTGAACTGTCTTAGAATGAGAGGTGTGTAGTAGGAACACTGAACTGTCTTAGAATGAGAGGTGTGTAGAGGAACACTGTGTGTAGTAGGAACACTGAACTGTCTTAGAATGAGAGGTGTGTAGTAGGAACACTGAAATGTCTTAGAATGAGAGGTGTGTAGTAGGAACACTGAAATGTCTTAGAATGAGAGGTGTGTAGTAGGAACACTGAAATGTCTTAGAATGAGAGGTGTGTAGTAGGAACACTGAACTGTCTTAGAATGAGAGGTGTGTAGTAGGAACACTGAACTGTCTTAGAATGAGAGGTGTGTAGTAGGAACACTGAAATGTCTTAGAATGAGAGGTGTGTAGTAGGAACACTGAACTGTCTTAGAATGAGAGGTGTGTAGTAGGAACACTGAAATGTCTTAGAATGAGAGGTGTGTAGTAGGAACACTGAAATGTCTTAGAATGAGAGGTGTGTAGTAGGAACACTGAAATGTCTTAGAATGAGAGGTGTGTAGTAGGAACACTGAAATGTCTTAGAATGAGAGGTGTGTAGTAGGAACACTGAAATGTCTTAGAATGAGAGGTGTGTAGTAGGAACACTGAAATGTCTTAGAAGGAGGTGTGTAGTGTACTGAAATGTCTTAGGAGAACACTAGTAGGAACACTGAAATGTCTTAGAATGAGAGGTGTGTAGTAGGAACACTGAAATGTCTTAGAATGAGAGGTGTGTAGTAGGAACACTGAAATGTCTTAGAATGAGAGGTGTGTAGTAGGAACACTGAACTGTCTTAGAATGAGAGGTGTGTAGTAGGAACACTGAACTGTCTTAGAATGAGAGGTGTGTAGTAGGAACACTGAACTGTCTTAGAATGAGAGGTGTGTAGTAGGAACACTGAACTGTCTTAGAATGAGAGGTGTGTAGTAGGAACACTGAAATGTCTTAGAATGAGAGGTGTGTAGTAGGAACACTGAAATGTCTTAGAATGAGAGGTGTGTAGTAGGAACACTGAACTGTCTTAGAATGAGAGGTGTGTAGTAGGAACACTGAACTGTCTTAGAATGAGAGGTGTGTAGTAGGAACACTGAAATGTCTTAGAATGAGAGGTGTGTAGTAGGAACACTGAAATGTCTTAGAATGAGAGGTGTGTAGTAGGAACACTGAAATGTCTTAGAATGAGAGGTGTGTAGTAGGAACACTGAAATGTCTTAGAATGAGAGGTGTGTAGTAGGAACACTGAACTGTCTTAGAATGAGAGGTGTGTAGTAGGAACACTGAACTGTCTTAGAATGAGAGGTGTGTAGTAGGAACACTGAACTGTCTTAGAATGAGTAGAGGTGTGTAGTAGGAACACTGAAATGTCTTAGAATGAGAGGTGTGTAGTAGGAACACTGAAATGTCTTAGAATGAGAGGTGTGTAGTAGGAACACTGAACTGTCTTAGAATGAGAGGTGTGTAGTAGGAACACTGAAATGTCTTAGAATGAGAGGTGTGTAGTAGGAACACTGAAATGTCTTAGAATGAGAGGTGTGTAGTAGGAACACTGAACTGTCTTAGAATGAGAGGTGTGTAGTAGGAACACTGAAATGTCTTAGAATGAGAGGTGTGTAGTAGGAACACTGAAATGTCTTAGAATGAGAGGTGTGTAGTAGGAACACTGAAATGTCTTAGAATGAGAGGTGTGTAGTAGGAACACTGAACTGTCTTAGAATGAGAGGTGTGTAGTAGGAACACTGAAATGTCTTAGAATGAGAGGTGTGTAGTAGGAACACTGAAATGTCTTAGAATGAGAGGTGTGTAGTAGGAACACTGAACTGTCTTAGAATGAGAGGTGTGTAGTAGGAACACTGAAATGTCTTAGAATGAGAGGTGTGTAGTAGGAACACTGAAATGTCTTAGAATGAGAGGTGTGTAGTAGGAACACTGAACTGTCTTAGAATGAGAGAGGTGTGTAGTAGGAACACTGAACTGTCTTAGAATGAGAGGTGTGTAGTAGGAACACTGAAATGTCTTAGAATGAGAGGCGTGTAGTAGGAACACTGAAATGTCTTAGAATGAGAGGCGTGTAGTAGGAACACTGAAATGTCTTAGAATGAGAGGTGTGTAGTAGGAACACTGAAATGTCTTAGAATGAGAGGTGTGTAGCAGGAACACTGAACTGTCTTAGAATGAGAGGTGTGTAGTAGGAACACTGAACTGTCTTAGAATGAGAGGTGTGTAGTAGGAACACTGAACTGTCTTAGAATGAGAGGAGGTGTAGTAGGAACACTGAAATGTCTTAGAATGAGAGGTGTGTAGTAGGAACACTGAAATGTCTTAGAATGAGAGGTGTGTAGTAGGAACACTGAAATGTCTTAGAATGAGAGGTGTGTAGTAGGAACACTGAAATGTCTTAGAATGAGAGGTGTGTAGTAGGAACACTGAAATGTCTTAGAATGAGAGGTGTGTAGTAGGAACACTGAAATGTCTTAGAATGAGAGGTGTGTAGTAGGAACACTGAACTGTCTTAGAATGAGAGGTGTGTAGTAGGAACACTGAAATGTCTTAGAATGAGAGGTGTGTAGTAGGAACACTGAAATGTCTTAGAATGAGAGGTGTGTAGTAGGAACACTGAAATGTCTTAGAATGAGAGGTGTGTAGTAGGAACACTGAAATGTCTTAGAATGAGAGGTGTGTAGTAGGAACACTGAAATGTCTTAGAATGAGAGGTGTGTGAGCAATTGTCCACGTACTTTTTTTCCCTAGGCTTTCTTTTTTATCATTTCTTAAATATTCAGATTTTATGTAATTTTAACACTTTATCTGTCTGTAAAGCTTTTGTTTTTATCACTGTAAATTGTACTTTCAGATTACAACATTGTTCTGTAGCACACACCACCCGTGCACTATCACTGTGTTGAGTTGGAAATTTGTGGAAGATGACACCAAGGGTTACTAGCTTAACATTCCCATGACAGTATTATGTATGTGCTATTAGAATCTTGTAAGAGATGGGCTAAAGCTGGAAAAAAAATGTAACTTTTTTTTTTCTCTGACTAGGCATGCATGTGTTTCCATATTTGTAGTTGAGTCAAACTTACCCTAATATTGTCAGACCATTCATCTTTGTTAAGTAAAACACAGCCCAACCACTTTTGGTTTAAATAAGTAACTATTAATAAATAGTATTATTTGAAATACATCAGCGTCGGGTGTACAACTTTTATTTTATTTTATTTTTTACTTTCTCGGGAAAGTACTACTTACATTATTTTTGTAGGGAAGGTAATCTTAAAGTTCATTTCTAACATTTGTTAGTTTCTTCACTGAAACGATTCAACGTTCCATCTATCAAACATCGGTGTTGTCTCATTGTTAGCTATTTATCAGTGTGTAACTCTTTATTTAATAATACCACAGGGCTCCATAAAATGTTTCAGTACACGTTTCGTATTTAATTAAAGGAAAAATCAGATTGATTTTGTAACTACACGAGGACTACCTAGATACTGTCATTCCTAACTTTTGAACTGGTAGTGGTTCGCTACGATAAACAAATGCAGATTTAGAAGTGAAATCATGCTAATAGTTAAACCATTCTACAAGAACTACAATAAACTTCCTTATTTGTTACGACTTTTAAAACCAGACTATTTTGTCCTGCAACTAAAATCAGAGTTAATAAGGCCAGGCATTCTGACTGCACACCTGACAAGAAACTGACGTTGAGTCAGTGATTTAGTAAGGCCTTGTTCAATGTTAATATACTGTTGGAACGTTCTTTTAAATTGTATGGTGAATATAATTCGAATTCCAGTACATGAAATGACTTTTGTTTTGAATTTCGTGCAAAGCTACTCGAGGGCTATCTGCGCTAGCCGTCCCTAATTTAATAGTGTAAGACTAGAAAGAAGGCAGCTAGTCATCACCACCCACCGCCAACTCTTGGGCTACTCTTTTACCAACGAATAGTGGGATTGATCGTAACATTATAACACCACCACGGCTGAAAGGGCAAGCATGTTATGTTTGGTGCGCCTGGGATTCGAACCCGCGACCTTCGGATTACGAACTAAACGCCTTAATTCACCTGACCATGCCGGGCCTGTGAATGATTGTCATGTTGCATTTGAAAAATTCATAAACGTACATACTTATGTTAATAATGTTGCTTTTATACGAGGTAGTATGAGTTTCCAAAGATAGTTCTCTCTGAGTTTGGAAAGTAATCAAAATTGTCTTGGTTTCATGAAGTGGTCAATGAGGAAAAGTCCGGCATGGGCAGATGGTTAAGGCACTCAACTCGTAATCTGGGGGTCGCGAGTTCGAATCCTCGTCAGGTCAAACATAGTCGCCCTTTCAGCTGTGGGTCGTTATAGTGTGACGGTCAATCTCACTATTCGTTGGTAAAAGAGTAGCCCAAGAGTTGACGGTGGGTGGTGATGACTACCTGTCTTCCCTCTAGTTTTACACTGCTAAATTAGGGACGGCTAATACAGATATTCCTCGTGTAGCTTTGTGCGAAATTAGAAAAAAGTAACGAGGAAAAACGAACTGAGAATCACTGAGTTAGAATGTCCTATAAATATATGGATGATAATACATAGAAAAATGTATACAATCTATTAGAAAAATAAATATATTTGGAAACGTTTTAAAACAATGTAACAAGAGGTTTGAAATATTACTGAAAAATTAGGGAACAAAAAATAAATGAATATTAAGGCCACTGGAGCTCGTTACGCACAGACGATTTTCCAAGTTAAAGTTTCCTTAACAAACACCACCTATGGGATGTTTAATGAATCTTTGTACTTATTACTAAAACTTAACAACACTAATTATTCTTCTTGACCCAGTTCTACATTTCCTGAGTAACCTGTGTCAGTAAAGGACCTGCGTGTTTAGCATCAGGTTTTTGATTAATAAATAAATCGCATAGTCAATGTATTTGTTATTGATGTTAACACGTGGCCTGATAAGCGCAATGTAGGTTTAATAACAAGCACAGCCAGTTGTTGATTTTAGCGTGTAATCATATAAGCTGCACGTAAGTTTAATAACTATTTCATTGTTTTGATAATTACGATAGGCGTCCCTCTTCAGATAAGCAATAATATATTATTAAAACAAAATAATACACTCATAGGTGAGATTACGAAACAGTTTTGGTAACCGAGACTATCTGACGTAATCTACAGCCGAATATTGCTCTTCGCTCAAGTGGCCTAGTTAAAGAGAAAAGGGAGATCCTCTCTTTTTGTTCGAATTAAAGCCCAAATTTTGTGCCAAACTGTTATCTTAAAGGATTGAGTAACCATTGTAGGACAAATAGCACAACAATTGTTACTTAATTATCTGAACTTCGCGAGACGTGCTTAAGGCCAGCGCTGCATAACTCACGTAAGGGAGAGGTTACCCAACTGATTAGACAATGCATTATAATCTTCACAGTTAAGAACGTAAAATAACTATACTAAGCTACACGTATTACAAGGTTAAAGTTTAGTTTCTCGCTAATTAGGTAGCTTCCTCTGATAGAAAGTCAATATTTAAGTTAAAAGATTATTTGTTGTGCAAAAGTTGTTGATTCAGAACAATGTTACACAATCTACGTTGTCAACAATCGGCAAATGAACCCCAGCTTTTAGCGTTATGATTCCGTAAATGTATCTCTGACTCACCGGGGAACATCAGGCGGGGAATAATTTCGAGTTAAAGTAACGGATGTAATGGTAACAGAAAATTATATAATGTGCAACAACAGTTTATTGGTAACATTTTATTTAATCATGCCCTTATTTGGAAATGATAATAAATACTTTCGTCAGAGGTGACCATTCCATTCTTAAAGCTGTAATATATATTTTTTAATTTAAATAAGAAATTTAGCGCCATCGCAGTATCACTATCTTCACTTTACTGAAGTCCTAACTAGTTAAAGTGTGGTAATGTTTAGTTACTTAAAGCTTTTGTTTGTTTGTTTCTTTGGAATTAACTACAAACTTACACAATGGGCTATCTGTGCTCTGCCCACCACGAGCATCGAAACCAGGATTTTAGCGCTATAAATCCACAGACACACCGCTGTGTTACTAGGGTGGCACCTGAAGCATAATTATTTTATTTCGTGTAGTAGGAAATATTAAATCAAGTCGTTATTTCTTCGTAAAATTGAAGGCTCGGAACTATTCTGTGGTTAGGGGGCTCGATTGGTAATCTGAAGGTTGTGGATTCGAATCTCCGTCACACCAAACATGCTGCTTTCCTCAGGGGAGTACAATAAAGTTACATTCAATCCGACTATTTGTTGATAAAAGAGTAGCGCAAGAGTTGGCGGTGGGTGTTGATGACTAGGTGCCTTCCCTGTAGTCTTACACTGCTAAATTACATACGGTTAGAGCTGATAGCTCTCGTGTTTCTTTGCCCGTAATTTAAAAAAACAAACAAACAAGCAAATAACGCTTGGTTGAACAGAAGGATATGGAAGCTGTATATGTTCCATTTCTTGTCTCTTTTATTTTTTTTTTCCAACACAGTGAAAATGTGTCCTCAATGCCGTTCATTGAACCTGTTCATGACAATTATATAGTTGTTTACATTTAAAATAAGTGTCTTTAGAACATACCTCAACAATTTAATGCTTTCATATGATTTTAGGTTTATTTCGAGTTCCAAACTCTGCTTACTATTAATTTCTACTGGGTAATGGAATGATTAATACAACCTGAACAAACGAGAATAAAGATGGTACTTCAAAATAAATTTGAAGAATACCAGTTCATCTAATTTATTTATTGTCAAAGTTGGAGAATTTTTCTAAAATGTTGAGAAGGTTGTCCTGCGCGTGGTAAACCCGCTATTATCAAATAAGAGGGCCCAGCATGGCCAGAAGGGTCAAGGCTTTCGACTCGTAATCTGAGGGTCGAGGGTTCGAATCCCCGTTGCACCAAACATGCTCGCCTTTTTAGCCGTGAGGACGTTATAATGTGACGGTCAATCCCACTATTCGTTGGTAAAAGAGTAGCCCAAGAGATGGTGGTGGGTTATGATGGTTAGCTGCTTTCTCTCTAGTCTTACATTGCTAAATTAGGGACGGCTAGCCCAGATAGCCCTCGAGTAGCTTTGTGCGAAATTCAAAACCAAACAAACAATCAAATAACATGACAACAAGTAAAAAAAACAACAACAAACCACATAGTTTTACATTACATTACGTTTGGCTTTAATGATACTGAGAGTCTATAAAATGTGCCGTATATTAACGTTGTATTATATACATGTATATATACTTGTGTTTAGTAGAAGGTTTTACGGTTTCTATAATATCCTACACACATATTAATACAATTAAGTTAAAATATTTCTAAAAAGAGCTATTTCGATTTTCTTAATTCACACCCGTGTGTAACTAAGTATGCTATAACTAGAATTTGGTATGAGTATTTGTGATATGGCATGGCCAAGCGCGTTAGGCGTGCGACTCGTAATCAAGGGTCGCGCCCGCGTCGCGCTAAACATGCTCGCCCTTTCAGCCGTGGGGGTGTATAATGTGACTGTCAATCCCACTATTCGTTGGTAAAAGAGTAGCCCAAGATTTGGCGGTGGGTGGTGATGACTAGCTGCCTTCCCTCTTGTCTTACACTGCTAAATTAGGGACGGCTAGCACAGATAGCTCTCGAGTAGCTTTGTGCGAAATTCCAAAACAAACAAACAATTTGTGATATGTGGACATATCAGGGGCTATCTACCTATCATGGTAATATTCAAACTTATTCGTTATTTTGTTTCTGCAATGTTAGAGCAGCAATATGCGGTCCGAAGAGTTGCTAACATTGCTTTTTTCTAGTTGATTCGCCATTTTTTCTATAGTAGGTGGCGCCACCTCTGTTTGCTGGAAAGTTTCATTATGGTATGTAGAATCCGGGTTGAACTGGTTTGCAATGAAATATCTTTGGCTACTCAGAAAACTGAGAAAATATACTTTCTTGTACAATCCATGTTGTTTACGAAAGTATGTTGGTAGGGAGATACCTTGTGCTCAAAGGATGCCACCTCACGCTGATTGGATGCCTCAGGCGATAGGGGCGAGTCTAGACGACAATGTCACGGTTCCACGAAGTGGAACAGAGGGTGCGGCTGTCTTAGGGAAAAGACAAACATTATAGTTTGACACCAGAGAACCTGTTACTATAGGCGGATACTGTTACTAAAGTCAGTGTTTCTACAAACAGATGCTGTTACTGTTGTTCTGTAGGTGTTACTTAGGGCAGCTTTCTATAGAGTAGCTTTGTGCAAAATTAAAAAAACAAAAACAAACAAACATTAGTTCTATAATTTTTTTTTAATCTTGCTCAAAGCTACACAAGAACTATCTGCGCTAGTCGTCCCTAATTTAGTAATATAAGACTAGAGGGAAGGCAGCTAATCATAACCATCCACCGCCAACTCGTGGGCTACTCTTTTACCAACGAATAGTGGGACTGACCATTACATTATAACGCCCCGATGGCTGAAAGGGTGAGCATGTTTGGTGTGACTGGAATTCGAACCCGCAATCATCAGACTACGAGTCGAGTGCTTTAACCACCTGGCCATGCCAGACCGACCAGCTACATGAAATAAGTATAAAGACGAGTATTGAAGCGAGAGAGGTTGTGATCCGTGAACATAAGCTCTACGGAACGTCCCCTCCCAACAATATCACAACCAGTCCAGAGGAGATTATCCCATTATTAAAGACCCCCTGGATTAAAAAAGGGAGATGGTAAATGTTCAAAGAGAGCATCAATGTCTGATTAATCATAGGTCTCACCAGGAGAGAGATAGAGGGAACAAACAGTGATGGTATGACCCAAGGAATCTTGAATAGCTATGGCCTCCAAGGGTGTATCGAGTGGCAAAGACAGGGCGGGCATATACTGGTTGACCAGCAGTGCAACCTCTCCGTACACTCGTCCGTAACATAACCTGTCATTTTGGTACAAAGAAAACTACCGAAAGGTGACGCTATCAGCAGGTTTCGGAAACGTTTCCTGTAAAGAAAGACATACAGGATAATAAGAATCAGTCAGCACCGCACCTTGATGTCATCCAAATTAGAATGGAAACCTTGACAGTTCCGCTGTATCAAAGTGGCCATTTTTACTTAGGTGGAGGGAATTGGGCATAGAACCCTTCTGTTTTAGAGAACGTCGTTTCTCTTTATTAGAAGATGGTATATCGACCTCCATTGATTTCACATTGACTCTGTTAATGGACGAAGATTCCAGCGACCGAGGGCTTGAACGAATAAGTGTTCTGTATTTCGGGGTCAAAGAATAAAATGGACCAGAGAAAACGCCAAAACCTGGATCCAAAGAAAGTGGATCTGGGGAGCCACTGGTGGGTGTAGAGATAGGTGTTGACTCGTCAATTCTCTTCATCATGAAGAGCAAAATACTTTATGTGGTTAGAGAACGATTCTGTTGGAGGCAGAGAGATCTATTTTCATTCCCACTGTAGCAGTGGAACAGAATGCATCAGCATATGTCAGAGATAGAGCGGAGAACAAAAACTTCCGAGCCACTGGGTAGGAGATATTGTTCAAAGTCTTCAAACGTCGCGTCTCTTTTCCACCCACTTAGGGCAAAACGAAAGTAAAATGAGTGTGAACCGTTACAGTTAGCATAGTAGGGTTCGAGTTCGCATTCGTAAGCGTCATAGACTTTATCATTACATAAACGCACGTCGAAGAACCACGACAAGAGATTTTCGAATGACTGAACCACTGACATTGGAAACATCAGAGAGGGTTGGGAATATATGGCTGTACTTTACCTGCTTAAGTAGCCTGCCTTGATGGTGGCAAATGGTGCAGGGCAATGTAAACGTTAAAATAAACACATTCTTAAGTAGCATTATTCCGTTCTTACCAGTGGAGATACGATACACAGTAAAGACGCCTTTATTGGAGAAACCAGCGAGGATCGCCGACGCGGGAATGTTCTTAAGATTCCTTTCAACAATAACTCCTCTTGAGAAATTCAAAGTAGCATGGGTATATTCCCAATGCTCTTAGTATTCAGGAGGAGTATAGTATGTTGTGGTGTTGATGTTTCCACCAAAATATCTCCAGAGTGAAACTTAAGGATTTGAGGGACCCAGCAAGCCTCTCTAAACCATTTTGAATGAAAAAGGAAACATTTGCCCTAAGGATTTCTCAGACAATGGATGTATAGTGAGAAATCAAGGCATGGAATTAGACTGTGATGGCAACTGTGTAACAAAGTCGTCTATATGTAGTCGTTTACCAATTATCGTTTTTCTCAGTTTTATTTATACATTTCAATGCCCACTGTTCCCACCCATCGTGGGACCCCTAGAATGGGCGCACTGCAATGCCAAATAAGGACACTCTAGCAACACCAGGGTTTCTTGAGCACTGTACCCCAAAACCAGCATCAGACACAATGTCCACAACAGCTGTTGAGAACGTCCAACACTGGCACTTGGTTGACCCTAGCCCAAGTGGATCAGCCGACTGACCCCAATGCCGCGTGTCTACAGGAATTCAAGGCCAAAGAGATGTGCTAGGATTGGATCCCTCAACCACCAGGATCCTCTTCTCCCCTTCACGTGTCGCCACGCACGGCAAACATGTGAGTGGAATTTTAGATCCTAAAAGAGGTACACTGGAAGTACAGTATCTTCTTTCGGAGGTCCCCTCATCAGGTATAGGAATCCACCTCGAGGGGTATAGGCACAATTTGTGTATTAAAACTTGCATCTTTCATTTCAATACATTATATTGTTTGTATACAATGTATACATTTATTGCATGAACATTTTTAAAATGTTCAGGGGAGACATGTCCCCAGACCTCTTAGAAATGGCAACGTGGCAATGGCCTGATCACTCAATAAAAGTTATTTATGGCAACGTCTAACCTTACTCTTCCCATGTAACTGAAATGGAGAGTTAAACTCGGTCTAACCTTACGTAATTCAAATAATGACTTCAAATAAGTCTAACCTTACTCTTCCTATGTAATTTCATTTCAAACGACAACTACATCTAGGTCTAAGCTTATCTCTTTAACAAACATATGTATACAGGTCTAATCTTACTATTCCCATATAACTCATATAATGATTTGAACTAAGTAAAACTTTACTTTAATTTAATTTAAATGTAATTTAAATGATGATTTCAATTAGGACTACATTATCCTTCTTACCTAACACAAATAACGATTTCAACTAGGTATACCCTTATCCTTCTTACCTAACACAAATAACGATTTCAACTAGGTATACCCTTATCCTTCTTACCTAACACAAATAACGATTTCAACTAGGTCTAACCTTATCCTTCTTACCTAACACAAATAACGACTTCAACTAGGTCTAACCTTATCCTTCTTACCTAACACAAACAATGATTTCAACTAGGTCTACTCTTATCATTCTTACCTAACACAAATAACGATTTCAACTAGGTCTAACCTTATCCTTCTTACCTAACACAAATAACGATTTCAACTGGGTCTAACCTTATCCTTCTTACCTAACACAAATAACGATTTCAACTAGGTCTAACCTTATCCTTCTTACCTAACACAAATAACGACTTCAACTGGGTCTAACCTTATCCTTCTTACCTAACACAAACAATGATTTCAACTAGGTCTACTCTTATCATTCTTACCTAACACAAATAACGATTTCAACTAGGTCTAACCTTATCCTTCTTACCTAACACAAATAACGATTTCAACTGGGTCTAACCTTATCTTTCTTACCTAACACAAATAACGATTTCAACTAGGTCTAACCTTATCCTTCTTACCTAACACAAATAACGACTTCAACTAGGTCTAACCTTATCCTTCTTACCTAACACAAACAATGATTTCAACTAGGTCTACTCTTATCATTCTTACCTAATACAAATAATGACTTCAACCAGATCCAACATTATTCTCCTTAGATATTTCAAATGATGACTTCGTCTAACTTTATCTCTTTAACACATACGCACGTGAGTCTAAAGAGCTTTAAATAATTATATCTTTTTCACCAAAGTTCATACAGGCCTTAGAACCCAGTTTGACCAGTCGAACTATTTTCTCTCATACTGTTATTACGAAACAATCTGTGGTAGTTTCAATATAAAATAACACTATAACTGCTGGCTGGTATAATTGCATTCAGAGCTTTAAATTATTCTCTTTGTCGTCAAAGTACACGTAGGTTGGTTCAGTTACCTCAGAACTTAATTGACAAGACAAATTATGTCTTCTCCATTCTGTTATTAAGATACATTTAGCGTTAATTTCACGTTAAAAATTGCTACTATACACTATTTATGGCTATGTTCGCAACCACATAGTCTAGACTCTAGAGCTAACCACCTAACTAACTTAGTAACACAACATGAGCCAGTTCACAACAACTGAACTACACAAAAAATGATTTCCACAGTCATGTCACAGTTATCGTTTGTAAAAATAACTAAATTCAACACTTGTGCTCTCATCAACCATGATGGTAGTTCAAAATAAAGATCACTCAGGAATTTCACAACACTTTCAATAGAATGTACGGTAAGAACTATCGTAAAAAGTATACTTGTTCTTGAGACAACACTCAAGACTTTCTATGTCAAGGGTTAAGAGGGTTAAAATATTGATAATAGCAGAAAGAAAAGACATAGGATTAAGTTTTGTGATTCTTGAAAAAGAACAAAAGATTTGATTTTATTTTTCATCACTATTGGCCAAGTTTCTCTCTGAAGCCATTCAATCACCAAATCATAGAGCAGAATCGGCGAGGTTTACTGCCCCAAAATGTATGCATAACTATTAAACAAACTCCTGCAAAGGTTATAGGACTTTTATAAAGTTGATTATTGAAAGTCGAGATTTTCACTCTCTAAAGTTTTCTAATTTATTCTTTACTACCAACATAAGCTCTTTGAAGACATTCATGTAAGGAAAGAAAGTTTTACAAAAATGTGCTGAACAAATTTAGGAAATTTATTTCGATTTTGTGTGTGCAATATGAAATCAATTGTTCCAAAAACATATCATTAGTACATAACATAACTTAGCAAGCACCTGAGACATGTTGTAAAGTATATTGCTTATACAGTAAGGATAATACAATTTCGTAACTAATGTGCTACACACATGTAAACCATTTCTTTGTAAGGACATTTTTGTGGCATGCAGCTATGATGCTTTCAAAACTAAATTTGCGAGCATTGTTACATTCAACAACACTGTGGAACAAAATTTTACTTTTCTTGTTCATGGGCAGAAAGTGTTATTTTCCAGTTGCTTATGCCTGAAATAAATGAAAAAAAAAACTTACTTTTCTCTTCAGACTTTGCTTTTGTGACCTGGGACCGTATAACAAAAACAAGATGGGAGACTATATTTGGGGGCTGATACGTGAAAGTGATTTACATTACAGTCGCAAATCTTGAGAAAACTACTCACTTCTAAACAGTTTTGTTTATTTTTGTATAACTTTAGTATAAATACATGTAAATCTTGATTCATATGTTGTTTTACTTAGACCTTATGTAAACGAAAATGTGCAAATATGCCCGTTTTTACGAAGAAAATAGGTTAATTTCTAAATTTCATTATCCAGGTCACAAAAGCAAAGTTTGAAGGGAATAATGACCATTTTCTGCACTTTTACAACATAAGCAATTAAGAAATAATACAGACTATCCAGGAACAAAATTTGTGTTGCATAGTGTAATAGATTGCTCAAAGCATTTAAAGACGCAAACAGAAATATGTATAATAGGGTACTCGCTCGCTACCAATGGATGTTGATTGAGGTAGACCATCTCTTTGCGAGGTGTATTTCAGCACTGGTTTTCTTTACAGTGAATAGTTCACTCCTTAGAGTACTCATCTTTATTTTTTTTGGGGCAGCTTATTGAAAACATTCGGAATTGCTCGAACTCGTCGGAGGAATCAGTTTGCAATCTGCAGGATACCGAAGTAGCATTTTTAAAACCTATTTAGTACACACAGCTAGAAACCACACAGAAAGCTGTTTCGAGTAGTTTCATTTCTTTGGCGAGAGCAATAGGTTTTAGACGCATATCTGGATGTTAAGTGCCATCGTCATCCATTTCACAAGGACGACTATAATATTGGCTATAGTTTTTGCTTACAGCTCGCATAATCACATAATGGCGATGTTATCGTGTATCATTGAGCGATTTCAATGTCAAGACTCTTTTTGTTAACCGGAAGATGACCTAGGAAGGTCAATACGTTGTTTTCTGCTTATCAATAAAAAGCGTTAATACCCATACCAGCCGTTCTGAGATAAATACAATGTCAAGACTTTTTCTTTTCTTCAGGTGCGATACTTTTAATCAACTTGGCTCATCTCTTTGTTGAGGAAATTTCAAAGGCATACAATTCCTGCACAAAGTCAAAGACTTTTGTTTCCTCAATGCAGCATTTTATACATGCTATTTGAACCAGGTTTAACGAGTAATCAGCACAAGGAGCATATTGTTTGTTTGTTTTTGAATTTCGCACAAAGCTACACGAGGGCTATCTGCGCTAGCCGTCCCTAATTTAGCAGTGTAAGACTAGAGGGAAGGCAGCTAGTCATCACCACCTACCGCCAACTCTTGGGCTACTCTTTTGCCAACGAATAGTGGTATTGACCGTCACATTATATTGCCCCTATGGCTGAAAGGGCGAGCATGTTTGGTGCGATCGGAATTCGAACTCGCGACCCTCAGATTACGAGTCGAACGCCTTAACCCACCTGGCCACGCCGGGCCCAGGAACATATTCATAAAAATAAAGAACAGTCGTGATTCTTGCTTGTAAACCAGAATACCGATCTGAAATGTTGCTTGCAATGTTATTTGTTTGATTTCGACAATTTATGATGTAAAAGTCCAGTTCTTTGAACATGTTGAAGACAATTTTGCACATTTCATTACATTCATGATTGTGAATAGGCAAGAATTTAAGAAATATTTGAAGAGAACAACTATTACTGTCAAGGTTTCAAGTATATATGGCTTAAGGATTACTTAAGAGCAGGTGTCGGTGATTTGCTGGCGATAAATTTGACAATAAGAGAACAGCACACACTCCACTTGCTTTGAAATGATATATTACAAACAAGTCCAAATATGTAAAACAATTCTTTATGCTGTGGATGCCACAGTTATATCACAAATTCTAAGCAATTATCGCTTTTTCTTGTCAAAAGTCCACGTAGGCACATTCATTTACTTTATAAACCAATTGATAAGACTAACTATTTTTCTCCTTTCTTATCACAGCAGTATAAGTGAATAATTCACTTATGCTACACCGTGGGCTATCACATTTGTATCTCAAACCTTAAATAATTGTCTTCCTTCGTCAAAATCCACACAGGCTGGTTCAATTATTGTACAACACCCTTTGACAAGATAAATTATTCTCCTTATTTCTGTGAAACTCAGTTTAAAATATCAACCGTCAAGGCTAATCACTCATACGTCGGCTAACTTCACGTTTTCTAACATTTCTCTATTTTACTTTACTTCTCTCGATTTAACTTCCGCTCGTTTGGTCGCGGTTGTTTATAAATTTATCACAGAGACCTCTCGGATTTTTTGATTTAACAATACCCAGTTCAGAAAACGAAAAAAATAGTGAAGATTGGAATAACGTGACGTCAACAATAATACTAAATTCTCGACAATAATATAGTAGCAAACACAATATACGACTCTTATATTTGTTATAACAATCACCTTTAAAATTATTAACGTTTAACTGTCTTATTATGAAAAACTAAACAAGCATTAAACACTAACTTACAAAATAAATTAAATAACAATACATACACTAAATAGTCTTGAATACCCAACAGTCATCATGGACATAGCAGATAGTGAAAGCCAACCAATCTGTGTGACTGACATCTGGTGTTGATCCACTGTGAAAGTAAAATATTTAGCTATTCTCACTTCTTAATAAATAGTAGTAAGTACTTTGCTGCGCATTACTTGTATTAATTATTCATAAACCGCAGAAGACAAGTAACCGAAGTTTCTTCTTCCCTTATTACCACACCGAGTTAAGTGATCAGTTAAACAAGGGTCGAATTTCCAAATCACTTCGATCAATCCTAAGAAATTTCCATTGTGTACGGATCCCAGCATATCATTTGATATATAAATTGTAAGTCCACGTTCTGATGTACACTTGACGAGTACGTGACGAAGAACATTTCGTCAATATGTTTTGTGGCTGCTTCTACAAATTGTGTTTAACATTTCTTACACTGTTTCTGTCTCTCGTGTCTATAGCAATCATTGTTTTGTGGTGATCCCAAGAATTTCATGTTCAACAGTTCTTACACTGTTTCTGTCTCTCGTGTCTATAGCAATCATTGTTTTGTGGTGATCCCAAGAATTTCATGTTCAACGAGTATTTTTACAACGTTAGACTGATCACTGAAGTATTCATTTGCAAGCTCAGAACATCCACATCTGAGCATTCTACAGCAAAACCAAAACATTATATTGTTTCTGTTGATGGCGAATAAAGTAAGTACTCGTGATGAATTTTCTCGCTATTTGACAAACTGGTGGTAATGTGTAATATAGTGACGTAACAGCTGCCAGGCCCAGAACAATCCCGCCTTGAGGTGTCTAGTGAAAAACCTCATCTGTTCTGACATCTCTCAGGTTCATTTGGAATTAAAAAGTCTACAAATTCGTCTGACAATGTACTCCAGAAAGCAAATTCAAATTCTCGATTCCTCAGAACAACATTATCTTCAGCATTTTCGCATTATGCCAAAACATTAGACCCAGTTTCTAGTATTGTTTATGTTTCACTACTATGTGTATTACCATCTTATCATCAGTAGCTACAACACTGAGAACAACGAATTAGGTCTGATTAATTTGTCACATTATGAACTCTCTTGGGTCTCTGGATGTTTTTTCTCTGTCATTAATTTGCTTTTTTTCAGCACCAAAAAGAAAATTGGAATATTTGCGAGGCATTCTCAATGTCTAAGGTAGTTTCAGAGAGTTAGAAACTAAAAAATAAAATAAAATAATCCTTTGATTTAGCTTTATAAAATACTAAAATCAAAATACATTATTACAATTTAAAAACAAATAGTGTACGTATGATGCTAATATTGTTTACCATATTTGAGATTCAAATGACTTAGGCTGAAGTGGATAAAGTTCAAATTTAGAAATGTTGATTACAATTCTTATCTTATATTTACATAATAACAATATTTAGATAAACATGATAAAATGATCAAAAACCTTAATATACATGTCTGTTGTTTTTCTTAATTAATGACACGCGTTCCCGTTATAAACCAACCCAGAGTACTTCATATGACATATTTTATGCAACATTGCTTTCTAATACGACCAGGGATGTTACCTAGTATTACTTGCACATCGTTACACAATATGAATAATATTAACACAGATCCAAATACTTCACCAAAACGTGCTAATTGATTCTGGTGTCTGTCTTAAAATGGCCCCCCGGCGTGGCCAGGTGCTTATGACACTCGACTCGTAATCCGAGCGTCACGGGTTCGAATCTCCGTAACACCAAACTTATTCGCCCTTTCATCCGTGGGAGCATTATAATGTGACAATCAATCCCACTGTTTGTTGGTAAAAGAGTAGCCCAAGAGTTGGCGGTGGGTGGTGATGACTAGCTGCCTTCCCTCTAGTCTTACGCTACAAAATTATAGACGGCTAGCGCAGATAGCCCTCGTGTAGCTTTGCGCAAATTTCAAGCCAAACCTGTCTTAAAATAACCCTACCTACAATACCTTTAACTACATTTCAACTCATTTTGTAACTAACTTCTAGACTCTTCAATAACGTCTTATTTATGTTTTTTACTTGTTCTAGATATTTCTAAAACTTTCTTGATCTTAATGTTTTGCGCCATACAGCTATTACCCAACTTTAGGAAAATACATTTTGAATATAGCTTATTAGAAAGCTAATATGAATTAGTAGTAAGGATTGTTCGAGTAATTTCATAACTTTAAGAAAGAAAATGCTTTGCAGAAGTGCCTCATTGTATGTTTTCGTAAGATTTACTGATTAATTATTAGTAACTATTTTTGACATACTTGGTGGAGCTTTTAAACAAAGAAGTTACTATGCATTACTTATTTGCTTGTTTTCTGAATTTTGCGCAAAGCTACACGTGGGCTATTTGCGCCAGCCGTCCCTAATTTAGCAGTGTAAGACTAGAGCGAAGGCAGCTAGTCATCACCACCCACCGCCAACTCTTGGGCTGCTCTTTTGCCAACGAATAGTGGGATTGACCGTAACATTATAACGCCCCCACGGCTGAAAGGGCGAGCATGTTTGGCGCGACGGGGATTTGAACCCGCAACCCTCAGATTACGAATCGAATGCCTTAACCCAGCTGGCCATGCCGGTCCGTATTACTAAAACAATTATTAGAACTGTGCAATTTAACTTTTAGATATATTTTAAATAGTTTTATTAAGAATTTATTATGTAAATATCTACCAGATCTCTACACATTTACAATTAGGAAGAAATGTGTTTAACTGTTTTAAGCAGAAGTCTTCACAATTCACTATCAATGCAGTGCTCACTCCATATAGGGATCGAGTCCTGAACTTTAACATTTACCATTACGTTTACCAGTTAGCCATCAAGGACGAAAAAAACTGATGACAATATTATGAATCTTTTTCAAATGCAGTTTTTAACCGATGTTTGTACACGTGATTACAAAATAAAAACTAAAATTTCCAAAAACATTAACTGACTTAAACGTATCTGCGGTGCGTACTTAATGTTATAAGATAATATATTTCGAGTATTTAATCCAGTAAATAAATCTATGTTACAAACTTTTGATAGCTGATATCGGTTGACAAAATAATATTTCCCGTTAGTTTCTGTGCCCTTTTATTTGTTTGTCTATTTTAATACAAATCCGCGATCCTGAGTTTGCGAGTTAAGCGTCCAAACCACTTGACAATGTGTAAACAGAGACATGAAAACAAAGAATTTGGAAAACCAGCAAAGAAAGTGTGATAATAAGTAATATGAATAGATATCAGAAGTACATAGCAACTAAAAAAATATATTTGTTTATTGATAGTTAAGCGCAAAGCTACACAATGATTTATCTTTACTCTAAACCTGGTTTCTAGAGTATCGGAATGATAACATGCTCCTCTGTATTCATACTGGACAACCAACATATCTCTAATCAGAGTTGCTTAAACATTTAAGTACGTCATTTAAAAATATCAGTAACATTGCAGTTTTCTGTTAAAAATGGTTACTGTACGCTTGATTTTGCGTTCAGTGGTTTTTCTATGTTGGACATGCGCTTGTTGCTTTGCTATCTTGAGCAGTTCATAAAAGGAAATAAGATACTATATTAAACTAACGGGTCAGTTTGTTTGCACTCTGTCCAAAGTTGGCTAATCGAATTCTGAATTTAGCATTATAAACAATAGTTCAAACAATAACATTTTAAGCAAATTACGTAGGATTATTTTTTTTATTTCTATAGTGCATGTTGGTGTATAAAATATTTTAGTACTAGTTATAAAAGACCTTATAAAACTAACTTTATTATTTTTCTGTAATCGGACACTCCATGTGGTTGAGGTACTCGACTCATAAATTGAGGATCGCGGCTTCAAATCCCCGTCACACCAAACATGTGCGACCTTTTAGCCGTGGGGGTGTTACAATGTAACGATCAATCCCATTATTTATTGGTAAAAGAGCAACCCAAGAGTTGGCGGTGGGTGGTGATGAGTAGTTGCTTTTCCTTCAGGGACGGCTAGCGCAGATAGCCCTCAAGTAGCTTTACGCAAAATTCAAAACAAACCAATCTATCTATGTTGACCCTCTTATTTTGAAGAGATAGAATAGAAGGAAAGCAGCGAGCTAGTTGTTATTACAATTAGATTTTTTGTTGAAGTTCGCTTAAATCTTTTCGAGCTCGGCATAGCCATATGGTTGAGGCACTCGACTCATAATTTGAGGGTCGCGGGATCAAAACCCCGTCACACCAAACATGCGCGACCTTTCAGCCGTGGGAGCGTTACAATGTACGATCAATCCCATTATTTATTGATAAAAGAGTAATAAACCATGTGAATATTATCTTATAGCTGTTCATGATTGTGAGTCTCTGATTCAAAGGTAAAGTATAGAGTCACCATCCGTCGCCATCACAAGCGACGGATATTTCAATATTTTGAAATAGATGACAAGACTGATTATCATGCTTATAACTCGACCACAGAAGAAAATGTCTGGCGGCGCCACCTATCGAATCCTGTATCTTTCCGTCTGCAGTCTCGTACGATACAAGATAAACTATATTCACCAGTTGATAGTGAGACGTTTTGTCGTAAACAGTAGTTGCAAAAGATTTTCAAGTTTTTATCTTTTGTAAGGCGATATGTTTCAATGTGCAAAGAAACCAACTTTCACTTCAATAGTAAGTTTCCCATTTCACAGACGGTAGTGACGTCACGCCATTACATACGAAAACAGAAGCTCAGAGAAGAAGGGTCATGTCATCAAATATGACGAGACCGTAGTACCTAAAGTTGTCTCCAGAGGAATCATCGTGAGGGATAATCAGTGATGACGAGAAAATCAACTTGTAGAGAAAAATATATATGTAAAAACGGCTGGTTTGGGTTGAGAAAATTTTTTATCCAGAGGAGAGACCTCTAGATAAAAAATTTTCTCAACCCAAACCAGCCGTTTTTACATATACATCGTGAGGGATGCTTTGCTAGACCGCCATGACAGATGGCCATGATGCATGATTACTTCATAGTATCACTAAGTGGAGAATGTATTTTTAGGCCACCATGACTGGTATAATAAATGTTTCGTCATGCCATTAACCAATTAATTAATTCGTCCTAATAGGATGCTTAACACTATTAATAACACATTACGTCATTTATAATTAAAACAACCTGAAAAAGAACGCTTAACACTAATTTAGTTACATTTAATTTATTCTCAAAAGGGCATTACATTTCTTTATCATTAATTAGTCCTACTAGGACAATTCAATAATTAAAACCTATTGTTTAAATAATTTCAGTACTAAATTATTACATTTTTGTCCTAAAAGAACTATATCTTACTCACTCAATACATGACTATATGTTTAAATCACTCTAAAAAGTGCAATATGATATAGTAATTAAAACTTAGACTTTACTAATTTAACTTTATACAACAATTTATGTCATCAATAAAACGTTTATTGTGCAATAACACTTTCACTAATTTGTGACAAAATAACTTACATATGATTTAGAAAGGTGGACTTTCACAAATACATAATCAACGTTATTACCAAGAATTTTAACAAATATACTGTGGCAGTACTTCTACAAGTCATCAAAGTGTATATTTAATTATTTTAAAATGTATAACTTGTTATAAAGTAATAAATAACCACTGATCACTTCCAAATAAGTATAAAACTTGTGAAAGTATGGAATACATTTCTACCGTGTTCACATCTTTCAGACAATGTTCTGCAGAACACTGTTTCACAAATCATACTAATAATAAACAGCTAAATCTAATAAATGAACAACTTACTGATTACTAATGTTTAAAATACTACAACTTTCGGACTGTCTATCACGAAAAACAAATACACATTTTTACACGTCATTTCTATTATAAGTTGATAAAACTAACGCACTGTATCTGACGTCAAACTAGAATATAGACAGTTATTGTGACAGACAACACGTGATCAAAAGTAAAAGTTTCTTCTACGTCGCCTTGGAGATACTGATGTCACCAACATACAGTTTATCAAGGGTAGCTCATTTGAAGGTTAGTTCTAAGTTGACCAAAACTGTGTGGTTTGAAAAGTAACATGTTGCAGTGTAGAAATAGAACAGAGTTTGGTGTTCAAGGCCACAGACCGACATGTTTAATAATATATATACAAGATTAGAAAATCTATAGGATTAAAATAACAAAATCTATTTAGCAATAATGGCTAGCCAGTCAGTCAAAGGACCAAGTGATTAAAGTTTTGATAACAATTCAGTGTTTATAACAAAAAAATATATATATTGGTTATTATAAAAATTAGTATTTACTTTTGTAGATCGATAAACCATATTAAATTAGACCATAATTATAATGCACAACATATTTAATAATGACATATGTTCATTATACTTTAATTACTGAAATTTAAAAATTCTTAACAGAAAGTTTTAATGATTAACTTCTTACTCAACACAGATTATTACACACTGTTTCTGAAAATCTATCACACTGTTTCTGAAAATCTATCAAACTGTTTCTGAAAATCTATCACACTGTTTCTGAAAATCTATCAAACTGTTTCTGAAAATCTATCACACTGTTTCTGAAAATCTATCACACTGTTTCTGAAAATCTATCACACTGTTTCTGAAAATCTATCCGAGTGTCTCAATACACTTACAGTAAAATAAAAGTTCTTTTAAACGTGTAACATTTATAATTACTGAAGACTTTTATTAAAATAAAAAGTTAATTATAACACTTTGTAGCTATCTATGTATTTACCATATATTTAAAATAAATGGCCATTTTACAAAACTGTAAATGCGTAGTGAGACATATCGATCAAGTACATTTTTTATAGTTAATTAAACTTTATATTTCTAAAATATCGCTATCTAAGTAACCTCATTATATAGCCGTAGAGAACATTAAATTCATATTCTCAATATTTTGCAGGTTAGTATGCAATTATTACATACTTGGCCCAAAATACAGCGAAAGGTTAAACTCTATCAGTCGGCTTAGAACAATTTCAAAATGAAAGATCGATTTTACTTAAGTATGTAAGATTTCATTATTATTTGAATTATCTCATGTTTCGAAATATTATTGTTATATGTTATACAAATATTTGAAATAATTAACAATAACCTGTTTTGATTGATCCAACAGCAACAATAAGTTTATTTTAAATCAAATACGGGACAAAGGTTCTGTTTGCATAAAAAAATTCGATTAGGATTTATTACACTAACAATCTATATCACAGCAATTATGCACAAAACATACTAAATGTCACAATCATCTTAGGGCATCATTACTTTCAAAAAAACATTTCCACATATATATGTTACAAACAATTGCAATCCTAGTTATTACTTTTTTAACAATTAAAAATAATAAATTAATTACATACATTTATCCATAGATGTTCCATTAAAAGTTCATGAAACATAAAAATAACTCATAGCCCCATGGGATCTCGAACATGTGTCATAGATGACCACATGGCCACTTATGTTGTGACCGAAGGATGATGTCATTATCTCAACAAGTCAGAGATGGTTAAAATAGAAATTATCACTATCTTAGTGGTCGTCACATAATATTCTTTAAACAATTAATTACTTATACTTAAAATAGCAAAGCTTACCGTTTTCTACAGATTATTCACTTTAACTTTAAATCATGCCATACAAATAAAGCTCCTGAAACTTTGCACCTATCATTCTATATCATTGAAAGCCACTAAATAGGCATTCAAGTCCGAAGTTTAGTAGCATTTCAGACAAACACTGACACTGCTCTATTCTTAGGTAGTCGTCATAGCAAACATTGAACAAACATATTAAGACATAACAATGCATAGAATGGGGCATTGACATACACGACAAAGCTGAACCAGGTAACTAGATCGTATTTAAATAGCTGTCACTTCATGTATAAATATCCTCTTCCGTTCATCACTAATAGTCATAATTATGCTGTTCTGATGCATGGAAGAAAGAATGACGAACCAATCAAGGAATATATAACTTTTTATTGAAGAGACTGAAAGTAATTTAAAAAGTGGAACCCACAACATTGTTATTGTTATACATAGGAAAACTGAACAGTATTTTTATATAGAAGAATGGAATCGTGTAATCCATGTTGCATGTGTTAATAATATTCCTTTCATATTGCTTACGTATCGATTTGATTATCATGGTATTGATATGTTATCTGATAATATCCTCTTTGTCTTACCAAATTCAAAATGGCAGAATTTAGATGCACAGATTTCTAATTTTGATACTTACTTAAATACTATAGTTAAATAAGGAAAGTTAACAGATTAAACCGAAGCTTGTTAATATATGTGATAAACAAGTGTATCATAATTTTAACTAATTAAGAAAGAACGGTTTGAAAACGATGTTCTAACAAAAACACGTTATTCTTGTAACACACTTACTGATGAGATAAATGTTGACAAGTACGTTATTCTTGTAACACACTTACTGATGAAATAAATGTTGACAAGTACGTTATTCTTGTAACACACTTACTGATGAGATAAATGTTGACAAGTACGTTATTCTTGTAACACACTTACTGATGAGATAAATGTTGACAAGTACGTTATTCTTGTAACACACTTACTGATGAGATAAATGTTGACAAGTACGTTATTCTTGTAACACACTTACTGATGAGATAAATGTTGACAAGTACGTTATTCTTGTAACACACTTACTGATGAGATAAATGTTGACAAGTACGTTATTCTTGTAACACACTTACTGATGAGATAAATGTTGACAAGTACGTTATTCTTGTAACACACTTACTGATGAGATAAATGTTGACAAGAGTGAATACATTTGTTGTTCAATCTATAACACTATGTAACACAAATTTTGTTCCTGGATAGTATGTGCTATTTCTTAATTACTTATGTTGTAAAGTACACAAAATGGTCATTATTCCCTTCAAACTTTGCTTTTGTGACCTGGATAATGAGATTTAGAAATTAACCTATTTTTTATGTAAAAACGGACAAATTTACACATTTTCGTTTACATAAGGTCTGAATAAAACAATATATGAATCAAGATTTACATATATTTATACCAAAGTTATGCAAAAATGAACAAATATGTTTAGAAGTAAGTAGTTTTTCGAGATTTGTGACTGTAATGTAAATCACTTTCACGTATCGGCCCCCAAATATAGTCTCCCACCATGTTTTCGTAATACGGTCTCAGGTCACAAAAGCGAAGTTTGAAGAGAAAAATAGGTCTTTTACATTTACTTTAGACATAAGCAATTGGAAAATAACACTTTCTGTCGAGGAACAAGAAAAAGTAAAAATTTGATTATATAATATGATGTAAACAGGATAATAACTTCATCACTTGTTTCTTCCAGATGTGTAATAAACACTTACGTCAAGAAAAATATCTTCAAGATCTGCTTCTCTTAATTATTGAAAATCCGTTATTAACATCATGGTTTCGTTATACGCTGCTTGGTCGCGGTGTTCAAAGTCCAGTATATCTTGGTGGAAGTGCTCGCCTTGTTATACTGCTGTTATCAGTGTACAATACTTGTTATACTGCTGTTCTCAGTGTACAATACTTGTTATACTGCTGTTGTCAGTGTGCAATACTTGTTATACTGCTGTTGTCAGTGTACAATACTTGTTATACTGCTGTTGTCAGTGTACAATACTTGTTATACTGCTGTTGTCAGTGTACAATACTTATTGTACTGCTGTTGTCAGTGTACAATACTTGTTATACTGCTGTTGTCAATGTACAATACTTGTTATACTGCTGTTGTCAGTGTACGATACTTTTTTTACTGCTGTTCTCAGTGTACAATACTTGTTATACTGCTGTTGTCGTGTGTGCAATGCTTGTTATACTGCTGTTGTCAGTGTGCAATGCTTGTTATGCTGCTGTTGTCGGTGTACAATGCTTGTTATACTGCTGTTGTCAGTGTACAATGCTTGTTTTACTGCTGTTGTCGGTGTGCAATACTTGTTATACTGCTGTTCTCGGTGTACAATACTTGTTATGCTGCTGCTGTTGTGAAGTGAACAATGCTTGTTATGCTGCTGTTGTCGGTGTGCAATGCTTGTTATGCTGCTGTTGTCAGTGTACAATGCTTGTTATACTGCTGTTGTCGGTGTACAATGCTTGTTATACTGCTGTTGTCAGTGTAACAATGCTTGTTTTACTGCTGTTGTCAGTGTACAATGCTTGTTATACTGCTGTTCTCAGTGTATTACAATACTTGTTATGCTGCTGTTGTGAAGTGAACAATACTTGTTATACTGCTGTTGTCGGTGTACAATACTTGTTATGCTGCTGTTGTCAGTGTGTGCAATGCTTATTGTGCTGCTGTTGTCAGTGTACAATACTTGTTATATGCTGCTGTTGTCAGTGTACAATGCTTGTTATGCTGCTGTTGTCGGTGTGCAATGCTTGTTATACTGCTGTTCTCAATGTACAATACTTGTTATACTGCTGTTGTAGGTGAACAATGCTTGTTATACTGCTGCTGTTGTCGGTGTGCAATACTTGTTATACTGCTGTTGTCGGTGTGCAATACTTGTTATTGCTGCTGTTGTCGGTGTGCAATGCTTGTTATGCTGCTGTTGTCAATATTGCAATGCTTGTTATACTGCTGTTGTCGGTGTATGCGATGCTTTTTTTACTGCTGTTTCTCAGTGTACAATGCTTGTTATGCTGCTGTTTGTGAGTTATTGCAGTGCTTGTTATGCTGCTGTTTGTGGGGTGTACAATGCTTGTTATGCTGCTGTTGTCGATTATAACAATGCTTGTTATGCTGCTGTTGTGAAGTGTACAATGCTTGTTATGCTGCTGTTGTCGGTGTGCAATGCTTGTTGTTATGCTGCTGTTGTCAGTGTACAATGCTTGTTGTGCTGCTGTTGTCGGTGTACCAATACTTGTTATACTGCTGTTGTCAATGTGCAATACTTGTTATGCTGCTGTTGTCGGTGTACAATGCTTGTCATACTGCTGTTGTCGGTGTGCAATGCTTGTCATACTGCTGTTCTCGGTGTGCAATGCTTTTATGCTGCTGTTGTGAGTGTGCAATGCCTGTTATGCTGCTGTTGTGAGTGTACCAATACTTGTTATACTGCTGTTGTCGGTGTTGCAATGCTTGTTATAACTGCTGTTGTAAGTGTACTGCTTGTTATGCTGCTGTTGTCGGTGTGCAATACTTGTTATACTGCTGTTGTCGGTGTACAATACTTATTGTACTGCTGTTGTCGGTGTACAATACTTGTTATGCTGCTGTTGTCGATGTGCAATGCTTGTTTATGCTGCTGTTGTCGGTGTACAATACTTGTTATACTGCTGTTCTCGGTGTACAATACTTGTTATACTGCTGTTGTCGGTGTAATGCAATACTTGTTATACTGCTGTTGTCGGTGTACAATATTTGTTATACTGCTGTTGTAAGTGAACAATGCTTGTTATACTGCTGTTGTCGGTGTACAATGCTTGTTATACTGCTGTTGTCGGTGTGCAATGCTTGTTATTGCTGCTGTTGTCGGTGTGCAATGCTTGTTATACTGCTGTTGTCAGTGTACACCAATGCTTGTTATGCTGCTGTTGTCGGTGTACGATACTTGTTTTACTGCTTGTTCTCGGTGCAACAATACTTGTTATGCTGCTGTTGTAAGTGTGCAATGCTTGTTATGCTGCTGTTGTAGGGTGTACCAATGCTTGTTATACTGCTGTTGTGTACAATGCTTGTTTTGCTGTTGTTCTCGGTGTACCAATGCTTGTTATACTACTGTTGTGAAGTGTGCAATACTTGTTTACTGCTGTTGTGAGTGTGCAATGCTTGTTATACTGCTGTTGTCGGTGTGCAATACTTGTTATGCTGCTGTTGTCAGGTGTAATGCTTGTTATACTGCTGTTGTCAGTGTGCAATGCTTGTTATACTGCTGTTGTCGGTGTAACAATGCTTGCTATTGTACTGCTGTTGTCGGTGTACAATGCTTGTTATGCTGTTGTTGTCGATGTACAATGCTTGTTATGCTGCTGTTGTCGGTGTACAGTACTTGTCATACTGCTGTTCTCTGTGTACAATGCTTGCTTTATACCATGCTGTTGTGAGGTGTGCAATGCTTGTTATGCGGCTGTTGTTTGTGTACAATACTTGTTATACTGCTGTTGTCGGTGTACAATACTTGTTATACTGCTGTTGTCGGTGTACAATACTTGTTATACTGCTGTTTGTCAGTGTACAATACTTGTTATACTGCTGTTGTCAGTAATGCAATACTTATTGTGCTGCTGTTGTCGGTCAGTTACAATAGCTTGTTATACTGCTGTTGTCAATGTACAATACTTGTTATGCTGCTGTTGTCGGTGTTGCAATGCTTGTTATACTGCTGTTCTCGGTGTACCAATACTTGTTATACTGCTGTTGTTGTAAGTGTACAATGCTTGTTATACTGCTGTTGTCGGTGTGCAACACTTGTTATTGCTGCTGTTGTTGTCGGTGTGCAATACTCAATTTGTTATGCTGCTGTTGTGAAGTGTACCAATGCTTGTTATGCTGCTTTTGTCAATGTACAATTTAGTTGTTATACTGCTGTTGTCGGTGTGCGATGCTTTTTTTTTTTACTGCTGTTCTCTCAGTGTACAATGCTTGTTATACTGCTGTTGTAAGTGTGCAATGCCAATGCTTGTTATGCTGCTGTTGTAAGTGTACAATGCTTGTTATAATGCTGTTGTCGGTGTACAATGCTTGTTATACTGCTGTTGTAAGTATTACCAATGCTTATTATACTGCTGTTGTCGGTGTACAATGCTTGTTATACTGCTGTTGTCGGTGTACAATGCACTTGTTATACTGCTGTTGTCGGTGTACAATACTTGTTATGCTGTTGTTGTCGGTGTGCAATGCTTGTTATACTGCTGTTGTCGGTGTACAATGCTTATTGTACTGCTGTTGTCGGTGTGCAATGCTTGTTATGCTGCTGTTGTCAGTGTACAATGCTTGTTATACTGCTGTTGTCGGTGTACAGTGCTTGTTATACTGCTGTTCTCGGTGTGTACAATGCTTGTTATACTGCTGTTGTCGGTGTACAATACTTGTTATACTGCTGTTGTCAGTGTACAATGCTTGTTATGCTGCTGTTGTCGGTGTACAATACTTGTTGTACTGCTGTTGTCGGTGTACAATACTTGTTATACTGCTGTTGTGAGTGAACAATGCTTGTTATGCTGCTGTTTGTCGGTGTACAATACTTGTTATGTACTGCTGTTGTCGGTGTGCAATGCTTGTTGTACTGCTGTTGTCGGTGTACAATGCTTGTTATGCTGCTGTTGTCGATGTACAATACTTGTTATACTGCTGTTGTCGGTTGTGCGATGCTTGTTTTACTGCTGTTCTCGGTGTACAATGCTTGTTATGCTGCTGTTGTGGGGTGTGCAATGCTTGTTATACTGCTGTTGTGAAGTGTACAATACTTGTTATGCTGCTGTTCGATTTCGTCGGTGTACCAATGCTTGTTATGCTGCTGTTTGTCGGGTATTGCAATACTTGTTATGCTGCTGTTGTCGGTGTACAATGCTTGTTATACTGCTGTTGTCGGTGTGCAATGCTTGTTATTGCTGCTGTTGTCGGTGTACAATGCTTGTTATACTGCTGTTGTCGGTGTACAATGCTTGTTATGCTGCTGTTGTCGGTGTTACAATGCTTGTTATACTGCTGTTCTCGGTGTGCAATGCTTGTTATGCTGCTGTTGTCGGTGTGCAATGCTTGTTATACTGCTGTTGTCGGTGTACAATGCTTGTTATGCTGCGTTGTTGTAAGTGAACAATACTTGTTATACTGCTGTTTTGTCAGTGTTGCAATGCTTGTTATACTGCTGTTGTCGGTGTGCAATACTTATTGTACTGCTGCTGTTGTCGGTGTACCAATGCTTGTTATGCTGCTGTTGTCAAGTGTTGCAATACTTGTTATGCTGCTGTTTGTCGGTGTACAATGCTTGTTATACTGCTGTTGTCGGTGTACAATGCTTGTTATACTGCTGTTGTTGTGAGTATTACAATGCTTGTTATACTGCTGTTGTCGATTATTGCAATGCTTGTTATGCTGCTGTTGTCGGTGTACAATGCTTGTTATACTGCTGTTGTCGATTAACAATGCTTGTTATGCTGCTGTTGTCGGTGTACCAATGCTTGTTATGCTGCTGTTGTCAGTGTGCAATGCTTGTTATACTGCTGTTGTCGGTGTACCAATGCTTGTTATGCTGCTGTTGTCGATGTAATAATACTTGTTATGCTGCTGTTGTCGGTGTTGCAATACTTGTTATACTGCTGTTGTCGGTGTACAATGCTTGTTATATGCTGCTGTTGTCGGTGTAACCAATGCTTGTTATACTGCTGTTGTCGGTGTGCAATGCTTGTTATGCTGCTGTTGTCGGTGTGCAATACTTGTTATGCTGCTGTTGTTGTCAGTGTACAATGCTTGTTATGCTGCTGTTGTCGGTGTACGATGCTTGTTTTACTGCTGTTCTCGGTTATTACAATGCTTGTTATGCTGCTGTTGTGAAGTGTGCAATAACACTTGTTATGCTGCTGTTGTCAGTGTAACAATGCTTGTTATGCTGCTGTTGTCAGTGTATTGCGATGCTTGTTTTACTGCTGTTCTCGGTGTACAATGCTTGTTATGCTGCTGTTGTAAGTGTGCAATGCTTGTTATACTGCTGTTGTCGAGTAATGTACAATGCTTGTTATGCTGCTGTTGTCGGGTGTGCAATGCTTGTTATACTGCTGTTGTAAGGTGTGCAATACTTATTGTGCTGCTGTTGTCGGTGTATTACAATGCTTGTTATGCTGCTGTTGTCGATGTAATGCAATGCTTGTTATACTGCTGTTGTCGGTGTACCAATGCTTGTTATACTGCTGTTCTCGGTGTGCAATGCTTGTTATGCTGCTGTTGTGTGTGTACAATACTTGTTATGCGGCTGTTGTCAGGTGTGCAATGCTTGTTATGCTGCTGTTGTCGGTGTGCAATACTTGTTATACTGCTGTTGTGAAGTGTACAATGCTTGTTATACTGCTGCTGTTGTCGGTGTGCAATGCTTGTTATGCTGCTGTTGTCGTATGTACCAATGCTTGTTATGCTGCTGTTGTCGGTGTGCAATGCTTGTTATCATACTGCTGTTGTCGGTGTACAATGCTTGTTATACTGCTGTTTGTGGGTGTGCAATGCTTGTTATGCTGCTGTTTGTGGGGTGTACAATACTTGTTATACTGCTGTTGTCGGTTGTACAATGCTTGTTATACTGCTGTTGTGGGGTGTACAATGCTTGTTATACTGCTGTTGTTGTCGGTGTACAATGCTTGTTATACTGCTGTTGTCGGTGTGCAATGCTTGTTATTGCTGCTGTTGTCGGTGTACAATGCTTGTTATACTGCTGTTGTCAGTGTACAATGCTTGTTATGCTGCTGTTGTCGATTATTACCAATGCTTGTTATACTGCTGTTCCTCGGTGTACAATGCTTGTTATACTGCTGTTGTCAAGTGTACCAATGCTTGTTATGCTGCTGTTGTCGGTTGTGCAATGCTTGTTATTGCTGCTGTTGTCGGTGTACAACAACTTGTTATGCTGCTGTTGTCGGTGTGCAATACTTGTTATGCTGCTGTTGTCAGTGTACGCAATGCCACTTGTTATACTGCTGTTGTCGGTGTTGCGATGCTTTTTTTACTGCTGTTCTCAGTTAATGCAATGCTTGTTATACTGCTGTTGTGAAGTGTGCAATACTTGTTATGCTGCTGTTGTAAGGGTGTACAATGCTTGTTATACTGCTGTTGTCGGTGTACAATGCTTGTTATACTGCTGTTGTGGGGTAATGCAATGCTTGTTATACTGCTGTTGTCGGTGTACAATGCTTGTTATGCTGCTGTTTGTCGGTATTGCAATGCTTGTTATGCTGCTGTTGTCGGGGTACAATGCTTGTTATGCTGCTGTTGTCGATGTACAATAACTTGTTATGCTGCTGTTGTCGGTGTACAATGCTTGTTATGCTGCTGTTGTCGGTCAAGTGCAATGCTTGTTATACTGCGCTTGTTGTCGATGTACCAATGCTTGTTATACTGCTGTTGTCGGTGTACCAATGCTTGTTATACTGCTGTTGTCGGTGTACAATGCTTGTTATGCTGCTGTTGTCGGTGTACCAATGCTTGTTATACTGCTGTTGTCGGTGTACAATACTTGTTATGCTGCTGTTGTCGGTGTACACAATGCTTTATTATACTGCTGTTGTCGGTGTACAATGCTTGTTATACTGCTGTTGTCGGTCAGTACAATGCTTGTTATACTGCTGTTGTCGGTGTACAATGCTTGTTATACTGCTGTTGTCGGTTACAATACTTGTTATACTGCTGTTGTCGGTGTACAATGCTTGTTATACTGCTGTTGTCGGTGTACAATACTTGTTATGCTGCTGTTGTCGGTGTGCAATGCTTGTTTTACTGCTGTTGTCGGTGTACAATGCTTGTTATACTGCTGTTGTAGGGTGTGCAATGCTTGTTATACTGCTGTTGTCGGTGTACAATGCTTGTTATACTGCTGTTGTCGGTGTTACAATGCTTGTTATGCTGCTGTTGTAAGTGTTGCAATACTTGTTATGCTGCTGTTGTCGGTGTACAATACTTGTTATACTGCTGTTGTCAGTGTACAATGCTTATTGTGCTGCTGTTGTCGGTGTATAATGCTTGTTACTGCAATACTTGTTATTGCTGTTGTCAGTGTAACAATACTTGTTATGCTGCTGTTGTCGGTGTATACTGCTGTTTGTTATATACTGCTGTTCTCGGTGTACAATACTTGTTATACTGCTGTTGTCGGTTAATACAATGCTTGTTATACTGCTGTTGTCGGTGTGCAATGCTTGTTATGCTGCTGTTGTCGGTGTGCAATACTTGTTATGCTGCTGTTGTCGGTGTACAATGCTTGTTATGCTGCTTTTGTTGTCGGTTATAACAATGCTTGTTTTACTGCTGTTTGTCGATTATTAATAATACTTGTTATACTGCTGTTGTCGGTGTGCAATGCTTGTTATACTGCTGTTGTCGGTGTGCAATGCTTGTTATACTGCTGTTGTCGGTGTGCGATGCTTGTTTTGCTGCTGTTCTCGGTGTACAATGCTTGTTATACTGCTGTTGTGAAGTTAATGTGCAATGCTTGTTATGCTACTGTTGTGAGGTGTACAATGCTTGTTATACTGCTGTTGTCGTGTGTACAATGCTTGTTATACTGCTGTTGTCGAGTGTGCAATGCTTATTGTACTGCTGTTGTCGGTGTACAATGCTTGTTATACTGCTGTTGTCAATGTGCAATGCTTGTTATACTGCTGTTGTCGGTGTACAATGCTTGTTATACTGCTGTTCTCGGTGTGCAATACTTGTTATACTGCTGTTGTCGGTGTACAATACTTGTTATGCTGCTGTTGTGAGGTGTGCAATGCTTGTTATACTGCTGTTGTCGGTGTGCAATGCTTGTTATTTTGCTGTTGTCGGTGTACAATACTTATTGTGCTGCTGTTGTCGGTGTACAATACTTGTTATACTGCTGTTGTCGGTGCATTACAATGCTTGTTATACTGCTGTTGTCGGTGTGCAATGCTTGTTATACTGCTGTTGTATGATGTACAATGCTTGTTATACTGCTGTTGTGTCAGTGTACAATACTTGTTATACTGCTGTTGTCGGTGTACAATGCTTATTGTACTGCTGTTGTCGGTGTACAATGCTTGTTATGCTGCTGTTGTGAGTGCACAATAGCTTGTTATACTGCTGTTGTCGATTATGTGCAATACTTGTTATGCTGCTGTTTCGGTGTATGCTTGCAATGCTTGTTGTGCTGCTGTTGTCGGTGTGCAATGCTTGTTATGCTGCTGTTGTCGGTGTACAATGCTTGTTATACTGCTGTTGTCGGTGTACAATGCTTGTTATGCTGCTGTTGTCGGTATTACAATGCTTGTTATACTGCTGTTGTGAGGTGTACAATGCTTGTTATGCTGCTGTTGTCAATGTTACAATGCTTGTTATACTGCTGTTGTCGGTGTACAATACTTGTTATGCTGCTGTTGTCGGTTAACAATGCTTGTTATACTGCTGTTGTCAGTGTACAATGCTTGTTATACTGCTGTTGTCGGTGTGCAAACACTTGTTTATACTGCTGTTGTCGGTGCGGCCAATTATTTTCGTTATAATGCTGCTGTTGTGTCGTGCAATACTTGTTATGCTGCTGTTGTCAGTGTGTACAATGCTTGTTATGCTGCTTGTTGTCAGTGTCTCAATAATTTTGTTATACCGCTGTTGTAAGCGTAATACAATTTGTTTATAATTGCTGTTGTCAGTGTGCAATACTTGTTATACTGCTGTTGTCGGTGTGCAATGCTTGTTATACTGCTGTTGTCGGTGTACAATAATTTGTTATACTGCTGTTGTTGTCAGTATTACAATGCTTGTTATAACTGCTGTTGTCGATGTACCAGTACTTGTTATAATTGCTGTTGTCAGTGTACAATGCTTGTTATGCTGCTGTTGTCGGTGTTACAATGCTTGTTATACTGCTGTTGTCGGTGTGCAACAAACTTGTTATACCCTGCTGTTGTCAGTGTACAATGCTTGTTATACTGCTGTTGTTGTCAGTGTACAATGCTTGTTATACTGCTGTTGTCGGTGTACGATACTTGTTTTACTGCTGTTGTCGGTGTACAATACTTGTTATACTGCTGTTGTCAGTGTGCAATGCTTGTTATAACTGCTGTTGTCAATGTACAATACTTGTTATACTGTTGTTGTCAGGTGTTTTACTGATGTTCTTGTTTTTATGCTGTTGTTCTCAGTTGTCGGTAACAATGCTTGTTATGCTGCTGTTGTAAGTGTACAACAATGCTTGTTATACTGCTGTTGTCAAGTGCAATAACACTTGTTATGCTGCTGTTGTCGGTGTGCAATGCTTGTTATGCTGCTGTTGTCGATTGTGTACAATGCTTGTTATACTGCTGTTGTCAGTGTACAATGCTTGTTATACTGCTGTTGTCGGTGTACAATGCTTGTTATACTGCTGTTGTCGGTGTGCAATGCTTGTTATACTGCTGTTGTGAAGTGTGCAATGCTTGTTATACTGCTGTTGTGGAAGTGTACAATGCTTGTTATACTGCTGTTGTCGGTGTACAATGCTTGTTATGCTGCTGTTGTCGGTGTACAATGCTTGTTGCACTGCTGTTGTCGATTGTTACAATGCTTGTTATGCTGCTGTTGTCAGTAACAATGTACAATACTTGTTATACTGCTGTTGTCAGTGTCAATGCTTGTTATACTGTTGTTGTCGGTGTGCAATGCTTGTTATAACTGCTGTTGTCAGTGCAATACCAATGCTTGTTATACTGCTGTTGTCGGTGTGCAATGCTTGTTATGCTGCTGTTGTCGGTGTGCAATACTTGTTATACTGCTGTTGTGAAGTGTAACAATGCTTGTTATACTGCTGTTGTCGGTGTATAACACTTGTTATACTGCTGTTGTCGGTGTACAATGCTTGTTATACTGCTGTTGTCAGTGTACAATACTTGTTATACTGCTGTTGTCAGTGTAACAATAGCTTGTTATACTGCTGTTGTCGGTGTACGATGCTTGTTTTACTGCTGTTGTCAGTGTACAACAATGCTTGTTATACTGCTGTTGTCAGTGTACAATACTTGTTATACTGCTGTTGTCAGTGTAACAACACTTGTTATACTGCTGTTGTCGGTGTACAGCAATACACTTGTTATTACTGCTGTTGTTGTCAATGTACAATGCTTGTTATACTGCTGTTTGTCAGTGTGCAATACTTGTTATACTGCTGTTGTCAGTGTACAATACTTGTTATACTGCTGTTGTCAATGTGTGCAATGCTTGTTATGCTGCTGTTGTCAGTGTGTAATAATACCTATTATACTGCTGTTGTCAGTGTATAATACTTGTTATACTGCTGTTGTCAGTGTACAATAATTTGTTATACTGCTGTTGTAAGTGTACCAATGCTTGTTATACTGCTGTTGTCGGTGTACAATACTTGTTATACTGCTGTTGTCAGTGTACAATGCTTGTTATGCTGCTGTTGTCGGTGCAATGCAATACTTGTTATACTGCTGTTGTCGATGTACAATACTTGTTATACTGCTGTTGTCGGTGTATAATACTTGTTATAACTGCTTTGTTGTCGGTGTACAATGCTTGTTATACTGCTGTTGTCGGTGTAACAATACTTGTTATGCACTGCTGTTGTCAAGTGTACAATACTTGTTATAACTGTTGTTGTCGAAGTGTGCAATGCTTGTTATACTGCTGTTGTCGGTGTACAATGCTTGTTATACTGCTGTTGTCGGTGTACAATGCTTGTTATTGCTGCTGTTTGATAGTGTACAATGCTTGTTATACTGCTGTTGTCGATGTACAATGCTTGTTATACTGCTGTTGTCGGTGTTGCGATACTTGTTTTAACTGTTGTTCTCGGTGTACAATACTTGTTATACTGCTGTTGTCAGGTGTGCAATACTTGTTATAATTGCTGTTGTGGGGTGTACAATGCTTGTTATACTGCTGTTGTCAGTGTACACGATACTTGTTATACTGCTGTTGTGGGTGTACAATGCTTGTTATACTGCTGTTGTCGGTGTACGCAATGCTTGTTATACTGCTGTTGTCAGTGTACAATAACACTTGTTATGCTGCTGTTGTCGGTGTGCAATGCTTGTTATACTGCTGTTGTCGATGTACAATGCTTGTTATGCTGCTGTTGTCAGTTGTACAATACTTGTTATACTGCTGTTCTCGGTGTACAATGCTTGTTATGCTGCTGTTGTTGTCAGCAACAATGCTTGTTATACTGCTGTTGTCGGTGTAATGCAATGCTTGTTATGCTGCTGTTGTCGGTGTACAATGCTTGTTATACTGCTGTTGTTGTCAGTGTACAATGCTTGTTATGCTGCTGTTGTCGAGTGTGTACAATACTTGTTATGCTGCTGTTGTCAGTGTACAATGCTTGTTATACTGCTGTTGTCGGTGTGCAATGCTTGTTATACTGCTGTTGTCGATGAAATCAACAATACTTGTTATACTGCTGTTGTCAGTGTATGCATATGCTTGTTATAACTGCTGTTGTCAGTTGTGTAGTAATGCAATGCTTGTTGTACTGCTGCTGTTGTAAGGGTGTACAATGCTTGTTATGCTGCTGTTGTTGTCAATGTACCAATAATGCTTGTTATACTGCTGTTGTCAGTGTACAATGCTTGTTATACTGCTGTTGTCGGTGTACAATACTTGTTATACTGCTGTTGTTGTCAGTGTGCAATGCTTGTTATACTGCTGTTGTCGGTGTACAATGCTTGTTATGCTGCTGTTGTCGGTGTGTACAATGCTTGTTATGCTGCTGTTGTCGGTGTGCAATGCTTGTTATGCTGCTGTTGTCAGTGTAATACAATGCTTGTTATGCTGCTGTTGTCTGGTGTACCAATGCTTGTTATGCTGCTGTTGTCGGTGTACGCAATACTTGTTATACTGCTGTTGTCGGTGTACAATGCTTGTTATGTTTACTGCTGTTGTCGGTGTAACAATACTTGTTATACTGCTGTTGTCGGTGTACAATGCTTGTTATACTGCTGTTGTGAGTGTAACAACACTTGTTATACTGCTGTTGTTGGTGTACAATGCTTGTTATACTGCTGTTGTCGGTGTACAATAACTTGTTATACTGCTGTTGTCGGTGTACAATGCTTGTTACTGCTGTTGTGGGGTGTACAATACTTGTTATACTGCTGTTGTCGGTGTACAATAACTTGTTATACTGCTGTTGTCGGTGTACAATACTTGTTATACTGCTGTTGTGGTGTAATAATGCTTGTTATACTGCTGTTGTCGGTGTACAATGCTTGTTATGCTGCTGTTGTCGGATATAATATTACTTGCTTGTTATGCTGCTGTTGTAAGTGTACAATACTTGTTATGCTGCTGTTGTCAGTGTAATAATACTTGTTATACTGCTGTTGTCGGTGTATACAATGCTTATTATTACTGCTGTTGTCGGTGTAACAATGCTTGTTATGCTGCTGTTGTCGATGTACAATGCTTGTTATGCTGCTGTTGTCGGTGTACAATGCTTGTTATACTGCTGTTCTCGGTGTGCAATGCTTGTTATGCTGCTGTTGTCGGTGTACAATGCTTGTTATACTGCTGTTGTAAGATGTAATACACACTTGTTATACTGCTGTTGTCGTCGGTGTGCAATGCTTGTTTTACTGCTGTTCTCGGTGTACAATCTTGTTATACTGCTGTTGTGAAGTGCAATGCAATGCTTGTTATGCTGCTGTTGTCAGTGTACAATACTTGTTATACTGCTGTTGTCGGTTGTGCGATACTTGTTTTGCTGCTGTTCTCGGTTATTTGCAATGCTTGTTATACTGCTGTTGTGGGAGTGTGCAATACTTGTTATGCTGCTGTTGTCAGTGTGTACAATGCTTGTTATGCTGCTGTTGTCGGTTATTGCAATGCTTGTTATACTGCTGTTTGTGGTGTACAATGCTTGTTATACTGCTGTTGTAAGATTGTGCAATACTTGTTATACTGCTGTTGTCAGAGTATGTACAATGCTTGTTATGCTGCTGTTGTCGGTGTGTACAATATACTTGTTATACTGCTGTTGTGGAGTGTACAATACTTGTTTTTACTGCTGTTGTCGGTGTACAATGCTTGTTATACTGCTGTTGTCGGTGTCGGTGTACAATGCTTGTTATACTGCTGTTGTCGGAGTGTGCAATGCTTGTTATACTGCTGTTTGTCAGTATTACGCAATGCTTGTTATGCTGCTGCTCTTGTCGGTGTACAATACTTGTTATAACTGCTGTTGTGTAATAATCATTTGTTATACAATGCTTGTTATGCTGCTGTTGTCGGTGTACAATGCGCTTGTTATGCTGCTGTTGTCGGTGTACCACTTACTTGTTATGCTGCTGTTGTCGGTGTACCAATACTTGTTATACTGCTGTTGTCAGTCAATAACAATGCTTGTTATGCTGCTGTTGTCGGTGTACAATGCTTGTTATACTGCTGTTGTCGGTGTACAATGCTTGTTATACTGCTGTTGTCAGTGTTGCAATGCTTGTTATACTGCTGTTGTCGGTGTGCAATGCTTGTTATACTGCTGTTGTCGGTGTACACAATGCTTGTTATGCTGCTGTTGTCAGTGTGCAATGCTTGTTTTACTGCTTTGTTGTCGATTATTGTTATATGCTTGTTATACTGCTGTTGTAGGTGTTAATACCAATGCTTGTTATACTGCTGTTGTCGGTGTTACAATGCTTGTTATGCTGCTGTTTCTCGGTGTACAATGCTTGTTATATTGCTGTTTGTTTGTAGTGTGTACAATGCTTGTTTGTACTGCTGTTGTCGGTGTGCAATGCTTGTTATACTGCTGTTGTCAGTGTACCAATACTTGTTATACTGCTGTTGTCGGTCAATACCAATACTTGTTATATGCTGCTGTTGTCGGTGTACCAATGCTTGTTATACTGCTGTTGTCGGTGTTACAATGCTTGTTATATGGCTGTTGTGAGTGTAATGCAATGCTTGTTATACTGCTGTTGTCGGTTTGCAATACTTGTTATACTGCTGTTGTCTCGGTGTACAATACTTGTTATGCTGCTGTTGTCGGTGTGCAATGCTTGTTATGCTGCTGTTGTCGGTGTACAATGCTTGTTATACTGCTGTTGTCGGTGTACAATACTTGTCATACTGCTGTTCTCGGTGTAATTGCGCTATGCTGCTGTTGTGGGGTGTGCAATGCTTGTTATACTGCTGTTGTCGGTGTACAATGCTTGTTATACTGCTGTTGTCGGTGTACAATGCTTGTTATACTGCTGTTGTGAAGTGTATGCAATGCTTGTTATACTGCTGTTGTCGATGTGCAATGCTTGTTATACTGCTGTTGTCGGTGTACAATACTTGTTATTGCTGCTGTTGTCGGTGTTCAATGCTTGTTATGCTGCTGTTGTCAGTGTATGTACAATGCTTGTTATGCTGCTGTTGTCGATTATTGCAATACTTGTTATACTGCTGTTCTCGGTGTACAATGCTTGTTATACTGCTGTTGTTGTGTGTACAATGCTTGTTATACTGCTGTTGTCGGTGTATTGCAATACTTTATTTATACTGCTGTTGTCGGTGTACAATGCTTGTTATACTGCTGTTGTAAGTGTGTACAATACTTGTTATGCTGCTGTTGTCAATGTACCCAATACTTGTTATAACTGCTGTTGTCGGTGTAACGATACTTTTTTTTACTGCTGTTCTCGGTGTACAATGCTTGTTATACTGCTGTTGTAAGTGTGCAATACTCTTGTTATACTGCTGTTGTGCAGTGTGCAATGCTTGTTATGCTGCTTGTTGTCGAGTGTAACCATTTGTTATAGCTTGTTGTACTGCTGTTGTTGTCAGTGTACAATGCTTATTATGCTGCTTTGTTGTCGGTGTGCAATGCTTGTTATACTGCTGTTGTCGGTGTACAATGCTTGTTATACTGCTGTTGTCGGTGTACAATAACTTGTTATACAAGTATATGCAATGCTTGTTATGCGGCTGTTGTCGTTGTGTACAATACTTGTTATGCTGCTGTTGTCGGTGTGCAATGCTTGTTATTTTGCTGTTTGTCGGTGTACAATGCTTGTTGTGCTGCTGTTGTCAGTGTGCAATGCTTGTATATGCTGCTGTTGTCGTGTACAATGCTTGTTATACTGCTGTTGTCGGTGTTGCAATACTTGTTATACTGCTGTTGTCGGTGTACAATGCTTGTTATGCTGCTGTTGTCAGTGTACAATACTTGTTATACTGCTGTTGTCAGTTGTACAATACTTGTTATACTGCTGTTGTCAGTGTGCAATGCTTGTTATACTGCTGTTGTGAAGTGAACAATGCTTGTTATGCTGTTGTTGTCGATGTAATACCATGCTTGTTATACTGCTGTTTGTCGGTGTTACGCAATGCTTGTTGTGCTGCTGTTGTCGGTGTACAATTCTTGTTATGCTGCTGTTGTCAGTGTACAATACTTGTTATACTGCTGTTGTCGGTGTACGATACTTGTTTTACTGCTGTTCTCGGTGTACAATGCTTGTTATGCTGCTGTTGTGAAGTGTGCAATACTTGTTATACTGCTGTTGTGAGGTGTGCAATACTTGTTATGCCTGCTGTTGTCGGTGTACAATGCTTGTTATGCTGTTGTAAGTGTGTATTAATGCTTGTTATGCTGCTGTTTGTCGCGTGTACAATAGCTTGTTATACTGCTGTTGTCGGTTATTCAATGCTTATTGTACTGCTGGTTGTTGTCAGTGCAATGCTTTGTTATGCTGCTGTTGTCGGTGTACAATGCTTGTTATGCTGCTGTTGTCGGTGTACAATACTTGTTATACTGCTGTTGTCGGTGTACAATGCTTGTTATGCTGCTGTTCTCGGACGTACAACAATGCTTGTTATACTGCTGTTGTAGGGTGTCGGTGCTTATTTTACAATGCTTGTTATACTGCTGTTTGTCCGTGTCGTTGTACAATGCTTGTTATGCTGCTGTTGTCGGTATTGCGATGCTTGTTTATACTGCTGTTGTCGGTGTACAATGCTTGTTATACTGCTGTTGTCGGTGTGCAATGCTTGTTATACTGCTGTTGTCAGTGTACAATGCTTGTTATACTGCTGTTGTCGGTCGTACAATACTTGTTATACTG
>NC_134828.1:104703483-104763935 GCF_004210375.1 Tachypleus tridentatus
TTACTTCGAGTTGCTTTTCTGCTTTTTCTGTTGTCGAAAGCAGATACCTACTGGATGAAGATAGCATTGACCTTCGACGCTTGTTCAGGTGATGTTTAGAGGTTACTGTCTCGCCTATAGTGTAGTGAGAATGACTAGTGAGATGAATACGAGTTGTTTTTTTTTTGTATACTGTACTTAGTCAGGCTAGAACACAGCTTCACCCTGAATGGTTGGAAGACAAGCGTCAGTAGAAACGATCGTTCCATGTAAATAAACAGCAAGTACATTTACTGTGTTTGCGTTTAATTGTAATAATAAAGGTTGTGCATTTTGATTTATTCTTGTGTGCTAGTAAGAGATTTAGTAGCACACCATTTCGTAATCGGTGTTTTGAGTGAATATCTCGATTGTTAGCGGGCCTGTCTGCGTGTCTCCACATTGAATCTAGTTTTATCTGGATATACTACAAACGGATATGAAACTGGATTGGAAAGAACAAAACATAGACCGAACAATTACCAGATGGTTGTAGGCGGAAATGTGACTGAACTATGGAGAAGAAGGTATGAACGATGAAACCTGTAGTGTGATTTGCTAAAAATGTCATTGCTAATTAAAGTCATGGATGAAACAGGTCTAGACAAAAAAACAAACAAACAGAACATTAATCATCTGGCAAATTCACTCTTGATGCATGGATGAAAAGGCTGTAGAGAAACACAAACAAAGAAACAAAAAATAAAACATTAATATTTTGACAACTTCACTGTTGGAGGCATGGATGAATCGAGATCTGAAATGTAACGTTAGTCATATTGTACGTGAGTAGAGTCACCAGTGAACTTATTATAACAGATAAATTATCAATAGCTTCAGGACTGGGCATGCTTTTAAATATTGAAATAATTAAAAATACGAAGTGGTTAATTTGTCGAACTTGTTATTGGTGATTAAGGCTTCTTTGAATATTTCCGTATTTCAGTGATTTGTTTTTGAGTTAGAATACTTAATTATTGGTGCAACCAGATGGTATTATTATACCATCTTGATATTTCAAGATAGATAGAAGTACGTGCTTTATGAGCAAATAAACTACTGAAGTGCTGACATAAATACTATTTCTGGATCACATTTTAAACCTAAACAATATCACAATAGCTTTTAAGTTGCTTACCAAAAATTCTCCACTCAACCAGATCTTCACAGAGTTTATATTAAAACCGAATTCATTAAGTAAAAAAACTTCATTACTACTTCTTATTCATTAATGAAGTGCTCTTGCGTTTTTAGGAACTACGATATAACACACCTTCAAATGAACGTTGCATAATATCTTAATTGTATGGCTAGGCTGCGCATCCAGAAACTACAATAAACACAGGTCTTCAAATGAACGGTGCGAAATATATTTATTGTATGGCTAATTTTCACTCGTGTTACTCAGCCAGGAAATTTCTCAGGAAATCTTTCTATTATTATTGCATTATTGAATATTATTGCTGTACAATACATTGGTTTTTGCTATTTTTTCTTTCTACGATAAAAATATAAAATGATCTCACGTTTATAGGTGTACAGCTTATATTGTTTTCTTTTTACATAATTTTTTGCTATATTCATTTGTATTTCAGGCTATATTGTTCACTGAAACGTACACAACCAGGAAAGCTCGTTGTAACGGAATTTTTATTAGTAAACTACACGTGTTAGTTGCTGCACATTGTGTTCTTGACGAGGAGACCAACCAGCTGTAAGTTTGAAACTTATTCTTAATTTTTAAGTACGTTGCTGATGTAACTGGTAAGTAATTGATATGTTCCACACGTTATCAATAATTTATGATTAGAGCAAGCTACATACCTAGATGAGGTCTAAAAGTTAGCCCAGTAAATAACTTAGGTAATTTAATACGCGAAAATACTGAATTTTGCATTGTTATAAAATAAAAACTACGTGTAATGGTTGGTATGTATCGATTCGTCTGTTGGGTTCCCTTGTTGTTATCAATATTTTCGGCCGTAATTCTAATAATATGTCAAAATGTTCAGTGAGCTTAGAAGGTTTAAATTCATGTATTAAGCTAACAATGCAAAATAGACCTCATAATAAAACATCGTCACATTAAAGTAAGAACATACACACCTGTTCGAATTAAAAATATAATTGCTAAAATGTTAAAATTTCTGAGTGTTGGCAAACTTAAAAAGCTTTATAAAAAGAATAAATAAAAAGGCTGAGCACATGTTAATAACAAATGGTAAATAATCATAGAAAAATATATATTTTGTAAATTGTTGTGGCTCAGATTTGGTAAAACAGTTTTAACTATCCAAATGAATATTATAGTAAAGTGTCAACAAAGCGTATGTTTCAACCACTCTTAAAGCTTACATTCTAACGAACGTGCCTTATTCATACATTTTTAAAACTTAAGATTTTTGCAACAATCAACCAAAATTCAATTATTTTACGAAAACAAAATTCCTTTCTCTTAGTGTTTGCCAAACTAGTTGGAGTGTAAATGTCTTTCTTCGCTATTTTTCTTTAAATATTAATAAATAAATTTACCATGTTTGTTTTTTTAACAGAACTAATTTTCATGTCTTTAAAACCTGCTTTACCTTTTTTCTTGGATATTTTGATCACTTTATTTCGTTATTCAACGGCCTGGCATGGGCAGCTGGTTAAGGCACACGACTCGTAATCCGAGGTTCGCGGGTTCGAATCTCCGTCACACCAAACATGCTCGCCCTTTCAGCCGTGGAGGCGTTATAATGTGACGGTCAATCCCACTATTCGTTGATAAAATAGTACCCCAAGAGTTGGCGGTGGGTGATGATGACTAGCTGTCTTCCCTCTAATCTTACACTGCTAAATTATGGACGATTAGCGCAGATAGCCCTCGTGTAGCTTTGCGCGAAATTCAAAACAAACAAACCAAACGTTATTAAAATACTCATCGAACAAGTTAATCTGAAAAGAGCTATACTTATAATTTTGTGTTATCTTCTTCTTTCTTTTGATAAGTTGAAAGGGATTTCCTTTAAGGTTTTGGATACACTTAGTTCTAGTTTAACGTGCAAATATGTAAGTAAAAAGAGTGCGCGTTTTAACTTTGAGCCACGGGTTACATGGAACATTAAGTTCATTTATGTACATTTTCTGTAAAAAAAATAATAACAACAACAACAACAAAACATAGTATTATGTTGTAACTCTTGTGATTAATTCCATAATTAGAAATACTACTATTGCACAGAAATTATGAGTACATCCCGCGCTTGTCGAAAGCGGGTGTGTTTACTCCAAGAGTTATCTGTCTGAGCCTGTGAAGAGATTTCTACGAATCTCGTGCACTGTTTTTTTTTATTATTATTATTTGAATACGAGCTCTTTCTTTTATACCACCTTTTCCAAGAATTTGAATTTGGCATGTAACTTTTTTTCCGATTTCTTGAAAAACTCTAGGACTGATAACAATGAGAACGAGAGAACAAAATGCAGAGTTGGAGGATGTTGCTATATTTTGAAATATAACACAATGTAACACAAATGTTGTTCATGGATAGTATGTCTTATGTTTTAAATGCTTATGTTGTGAAATTACAAACTTTGCTATTGTGACTTGCATAATGAGATTTATAAATTAACCTATTTTCTATGTAAAAAACAGGCAAATTTGCACATTTTTATTCACGTAAGGTCTGAATAAAACAACATATGAATCAAGATTTACATGTATTTATACTAAAGTTATACCAAAATGAACAATGCTTAGAAGTTAGTGGGTTTTCGAGATTTGCGACTGTAATATAAATCACTTTCATGTATCAGCCCCCAAATATAGTCTCCCATCGTGTTTTCGTTATACGCTCCCAGGTCATAAACTAAAATTTGAAGAGCACAAGCTAAGCAATTGAGAAATAACACTTTTTGCCCAGGAACAAGAAAAAGTAAAAAATTTTGTTCAATAGTATTATTAAACAAAATTGTCTCTCTGCATTTTCATAAGCCATTTCTGTGTATAGTGTCGATTGGATGGATATTTTGTAAACAATGTTACTTGAAATGAAGATCTATTTTGATATCAATGAATGCGCTCAGCATTGTTTCAGATCAGCCATATTTTTTGTTTATGCTTTTTAAATAATTCTCCACAAGTTCATTGTTATGTTTATTTTTACTCCAGTGTCACAGCACCTAACCAAACTGTTTAATAATTGCAGGTAACAAACTGGACACTAAATGCTTTTCAAATTTAATAAAATTGGTAATGGTAATGTTAAAAAATGAAATATTTGAATGTTTGTACCTTCTTTCCAGTTTACCGACTTCAAGATTGTCTCTCCAAGTCTGGTCAAAATCGTCTGGAAGTACAGGGACTTACGGGAACACATTTAGGTTTCCTGTCCTGCATGTCAAAGTTCATGAGAAATTCAGCATAAGTTCCTTTATTAACGACATCGCTATTCTGAAGTTAGATTTCGCTGCTGCGAATACTGGTAATATTCAGCCGATATGTCTACCAGCCGAAGATGCTCCAGTGAAAACCGACTCTTTCAGAGCGTACTACGCAACAGTGGGATTTACACCTTTCAGTAAGATTCCACTTGTTTGTTTTGGGAAGTTCGCGCCAAGATACACGAGGATTTGTCTGTGCTATCTGCTCCGAATTTGGGACTGATAGACTAGATGGGCAACGAAAAGTGCGATTAACCGCCACATTATAATGACCCCATGGTTGAAATGGCGAACATGTTCAGTAACGAGATTTGAACTCGCAACCCACACATTGCGAGTCGAGTGCCCTAACCACTAGGTCATGCCACTCCTCCTTCCAACTGTAAAACTTTATGGTTTAGTTTCAATGGCAGTTTTGATTAACAGCTCACTTAACATGGAGTATTTAGAGCTATATTAAGGATTTTCCAGAACTGTTAGATCGGCACAGTTTATCTATGATCCATGTATTATACAGTAGATATACAAACTAAAACTGAGCGATGTTAATACATCTCTCAACATGAAGTTTTGCTTCCAGTATATTTTATATAATAGCATATGCGTGGTTCCCATCTGATGAGCATTGTTTTGATCGGGGAGTTCCACCCATAGCCAAGACGACCCATCGTAGAAGCCCTGTGCAAATGTTGTGTTCCTCCTAGCCGACTATAATTATAACTTATTCTGTCATTTAACAGTAAGACAGAAATTACAATATTTAAAGAGCGCATGAGGTAACTTATAAACTTACACCAACTCATTAAAATTACTGACATGCGCAGCAACTTGTAATGCAGGCCCTGATTTAGATGCTAATTTTATGTACTTCTACAGGCGCAAGCAAAAGAAAATTACGGTTACCTTACAATCCCAGTGGAAGTTAATGAACTTAAGAAAGTATCAAGTTAACAGGAGCTCGGACATTAAATGGGAATTAAAATACACATAAATTGTATATGTGACCCACACAATCTCACAGTTTGTTAAGGATGAAAGTAGAATTACGTTCATAGCAGCATTATATCGCTCTCACGGCTAGAAGGACTAGAATATTCAATAAAGGGATTCGAAATTGCTGGTTTTAAATTGGTAGGTTGAGATCCCCAACCACCTAGCCATGCGAGGCCTACATTGCGATGACAGACAAAACTACCTATACTTCTAATTTTATTTCTTGGTGCATCTTTCTTAAAGACTCACAAAAAGCAAATGATCTGATTGTTTGCTTTGATGGCAGTTAGTGATAACAGTTTAAAATGTAGACAAATAGATTGTTCATGATGTTTCCCACAGAACAGGGAAAAAGTACTGCAAGTGTTTTACTTTTTTTAACTTACAACCAATGAAGAGACAAATTCTAGTTGTAATTTAACAATAACGCAACTTTGGAGCTTCCATTATTATGCTATCTTTTCAGATAAATAGCATGGCACTGACAAACTAAGTGCTTTATTCTACTTAAGAATCTTCGAATTTGTGTTCACACTGTAATGAGACTCGTCAAATTGTATTCTGATCTCAGTAATTATTGTTTATGTTAAATGTAAGGCAAAAGTAATAACATATTTTTAGTTACGAAGTTTAAAACCTTTGATTACTCCACTTATCTATGGATATGTAAAGTATTTGTGATCAGGCTTAGCGTTTGGTTAAATATTATGCTTAACTTTAATAAATACGTGTTTATACATATATGCAAAAGAAAAGTATCAAAATAAATATAATTATATTAGATAAATCACTGGACGTTGAAATCCACACCCAACAACTAGCAGTTTGGCATCCATCTGACTGTAAGGCAATTTATCGGAACATTATTCCGTCAGTAGAGGGCGCTATGTGCGTGGGGGAAAGCTATGAAGAGGACGACTGTGAGGTGAGTAAATTAAAACTATCTGAAACACATGTTGTTATGAAAAAATTAAATCCCACATAAATAATGAAAAATGCACACAATACGGAATATATTGTAATAATACTCAGCTTTTGTCTGTCCTGAAAATGTGCGTGCACCTTACCACGTAAATCAGAATGCTCTTCCTTTCAACGGATGTAAAACTAATTTAATAGATATTTTTGTAAAACGCCATAACAAAAGCTTATCAAAGATTTTGAAAAGGTAAAAAAGTTAGGTCGTAGAATAACATTATAACTTTATTTATTGATTGTATTAAAGAGGTAAAGTTTAGCCCTAACTAAACAAAAGCAAAATACATACACAATTTACAATGTTAATCTATATTTTTATCAATAATATACTAAACAGAGGCTTAACAAATGTTAGGCCTGAATCAAGCGGCCTTTTATTTTTCAGTGTTTACGGTTAAAATTATTTTGTTTTAGAAATTTTGTATTTTTTAAAATTTCAATTGTAACTGGGATACCTGAAAGATCAACTAAAAATTCATGTTCTTATGTAAGTTAGCTTTGATAATATTAAGTAATCTTGCAGCTCATAATCATAACAAGTATCAACCATTTATAGCTGAAGTCGCACAGAAACATGTATACACACAGCAATGTTTCAGAATAAAATACACGGGAAAAAAGAAATCTTAACCAGATTTGCAGAAGATTTGGAAAGACTTTCAATTATCGTACGTGAGCGATCCTTGTAAATTGATGGATTTGTTTGCACATAGCCCATTTAAAAGCACCATAACACACGAGGATATTAGAATTAGGCTGAAGCAAATAATGTGCACATCCTTAAAGAACATTTTGATGTTGGCAATGGAACATGATTCCATAAAAGTTGTAGATTAATACTGGCGACAGTTGAGAAGAATTTTTAAAAAAAGTAGGCAACTAGTGGCATAGAATAGAGGGAATATGCCACAAAACAGTAAGTGTTTCAGATATAACTTGAAATAACATAATGTCAAGAATTAATGACAAAGTTTGTAAGGAATAAAAACGTTTTCTAGTGGATATTACAAAGGGGAGTTGTAATAACTGCGGTAAACTTGGACATTACAATCGAGACTTTGAGGAATCAGCAGCTGTTAAGACACCAAGAAAGTACACAAAGGTGAGTTTTCAAGTCCAACCAGATCGAAAGAACAACACAGAGCTAATGAGACATCAGTAAGATATGAATAAGTTGGACTCATGAGACGTAGTTCAAAAGGAAATGCTTCATCTACCACGACGAAAAAATAAGTTAATTATTTGAAGTAAATAGTCCATGGGCTTATTGATAAAAAAACACCTTGCATCCTACTGTTTGACATTGGCCTCACTGCTACAATTTTTCTTCCCAAACTGTTGCTAAAAATAGTTGGAAATTGCCTCCAGAGTTGAAGAATGTAGAAGGATTTATGCAAAGAACATGTGGTCATAAAGTTTCAGTTAAAAATAAGTTGGAGGTTACCTTACTGTAGAAAAGGGTTTCTTCGTCGTGATGTGTGGGTAATGAACGTGAAGAAAGAGTGCATTTTTGGAATGTACTTCATGCGGAAAAATGAATGTGAGGTCAGATTTGTTTTAGTAACCCCATGCTCTATAACTTGTGAGTCGCATGGCAATTTCTACATTGGAGGTTGGACATCCAGTGGAAACTAGGACACTGGTCATAAGTGAGATACTTCTATTAAGAATTACTAACAAAAATTCTTTATCTAGTGACTGAGGTATAGTGAAGCCAAATACTCCAGCATTTCATGAGATATTAGTGGGCAGGAAGATTAGCAATGTCGTACGTACATGAATTTATCCAGGTTTGTTTGTGTATAATTAAGGGGCACAGTGCACTATTTGTATTGTGCTCACCACAGATTTCGAAACCTGATATTTAGCATATATAGCCCCCCGCTAGTACAGCGGTAAGTCAACGGATTTACAACGCTATAATCAGGGGTTCGATTCCCCTCGGTGGGCTCAGCAGATAGCCCGATGTGGCTTTGCTGTAAGAAAACCCATTTAGCATATAAGTCCAGAGATTTGCCACTAATGGCTTTACCTTAGTAAGACGTAAATCGGTTTGTAATAAAGTAAAATATAATTATATTGCAAGTGCTGATGAAACTGGATACTATCAGGCTAACGTGGTATGCCTGAATAGTTCCTGTTGTGAGAGAGGACAAACTCTAAAATTAACTAGGTGTTTGGAAGATAGGTAATTCATATTAAAGGCCATTCAACACAATCGTCTTTGTAAGTACGTCAGTGAGAGAATGGCTAATTACGTATCTCCAGAGAAGATCTTGTCAACAGAATTTTAATCTGTGGAGGTACTTCAAGTTTCTGACTGGAGTGCTTCCACAGGATCATCAATCGTTGGTGTATTCTTTCAATTATCTACCTAGGATGAACTCTCTCAGCGACAGGATGGCAGGTGAGAACAAGGAAAAATACGTCATCCCCCTCTGTATATTTTAAGCCTTTGAAAAGAAAACTAGCAAAAAGACTTGTTGAAAGAAAAATTTAGTGTAATGTTTTATTTATTTTTATTAGGATTGTTCAGGAAACTTCACAAACCAGGAAGAGTTTATTGTAAGCCATTATTTTAATTTTGTAATTTAAATGTTGGCTAGAGGGAGCTGCCATTGTTAATGATAAACTCATGTCAAAAGGTTTAATGTGATAGGACTAGTTCACCTAGAAAGTTCAAAGGATGTAATGTAACGTTTCTTCATACAGTCGATAGTCGACGCTCTATTGTAAAAACAATATGATTTTTTGAACTGTGTGGAGTTTTCTTTTATGTTGAAAACTAAATTGAAATATAGTCAAGGAAACAGTTATTTTAAAATAGAAAGTTGAACCAAGCTGTGTGTTTTCGTGAAATATTTATATCCAGAGGCAGATTTAGGTCAAGTGGGTCCTGGAGCAGTAGATTAGCATTTGGACCCTCAGTTATCAATGCAAATGCGTATAATGCATAAAGATTTCTTCTTTTTTTCTTTATGGATCCAACTGGTCGGAGTCCTAATGAACCTTCTGTTTCTTTACCACCCTTAATATGGCCCTGTTGATTTTTTTTTTTTTTGCTATCACGCTCATCGAGTTTATTTACACAAGTTAGTTGATTCATTATGTCAGTCAATGCCATTAACGCAGGCCTGTAACAACTTACGGTAGTGTACAAACTATTAGAAACTTTGAAGGAAAATAAAAAAATATTATTATTACGTGAGCTGCACACTGAATTATTTTCACCAGACAATCTTACTTGACAATGAAATGCTACAACAGTATTACTTTTTCGTCTTTCGTACATAAAGTTGTAGGAATCACTTTTTGAGTAGATTTTAACATACCGTTTAATAATATAAGTTGTAACACGCAGGTTGTAAACGATTCAGTATATGGAAGGGTTAAAATTAAATTATTAAGAGTATAGTTTTAAAACGCAATTGATCGAAAATTTAAATTAAGCAACATGTAATGCAATACAGTCTTTATTTAACTAATTATCCCTCTAGTGTTCATTTTTTATACATCCTTTAAGTTTGGTTTTGTTTGTTTTGAATTTCGCGCAAAGCTACATAAGGGCTACCTGCGCTAGCCATCTCTAATTTAGCGGTGTGAGACGAGAGGGAAGGCAGCTAGTCACCACCACCCACCGCCAACTCTTGCTTACTCTTTTACCATCGAATAGTGGGATTGATCGTAACATTATAACGCCCCCACGGCTGAAAGGGCGAGCATGTTTGGTGTGACAGGATTCGAATCCCCGGCCCTCGGATTAAGAGTGGAAATTAATAGTTTATACAGGAACTTCGAGCATATCAATGGTAAGTTTACGACTTACAGCGTTAAAGTCGGAGTTTGAATTTCTGTGCTGGACAGAGAAGATAGGCCAATGTAGCTTTGCGTTAAAAAGTGTGTGTAATTTCTTATAGCAAAACCACATCGGGCTATCTGCTGTGTTCACCGAGGGGAATCGAACCCTCGATTTTAGTGTTGTAAATCCGAAGACTTACCACTGCGTTGAAAGAATTAACTATAAGGAAAACATCAATAGAAACATACATTGTAAAATTATGCACTGAAGGAAGAAAAATCACGAAACCAAGTAGTGGTCAAAGCTCAGTATAGCAAAGTGTACTGTTATAAATTACACATGTACATTATATGGCCAAACATATGTGGACCACTGACCATCACACACATATGTGTTTCTTGAACATCTCATTCCAAAACCATGTGCATTAATATGAAGTTCGTCCTCTCTTTGCTGCTATAACATCCTCAACTTTTTTGGGAAGGCTTTTCACTAGATTTTTGAACATGGCTATGGGGGTTTGCTCCTATTCAGCCACAAGAGCATTTGTGAGATCAGGCACTGATGTCGGGCGAGAAGGTCTGACTCGCAGTTGGCGTTCCAGTTCATCCCAAAGGTGTTCGATGGGGTTGAGGTTAGGGCTCCGTGCAGGCGTCAATTTCTTCTACAACAACCTCGGCAAAACCATGTTTTTATGGACTTCACTTTGTGCACAGGGGCATTGTCATGCTGAAACAAAAGGGTCTTCCCCAAACTGTTTCCACAAAGTTGGAAGCAGCACACAATTCTTTAGAATGTCATTGTATGCTGTAGCATTTAGATTACCCTTCACTGGAACTAAAGAGTCGAGCCCAAACCATGAAAAACAACCCCAGACCATTATTCCTCCTCCACAAAACTTTACAGTTGACACTATGCATTCAGGCAGGTAGCGTTCTCATGGCATCTACCAAACCCAGATTCGTCGTCCGTCAGACTGCCAAATAGTGCAACACGATTAATCACTCCAAAGAATGCGTTTCTACTGTTCCAGAGTTCAATGGCAGTGTGTTTTACACTGCTCCAGCTGACGCTTGGCATTGCGCATGGGGATCTCAGGCTTGTGTACGGCTGTTCGGCCATGGAAATCCATTTCAGAAAGCTCCCAATGAACAGTTTTGTTGCTGACATTGCTTCCAGAGGCAGTTTGGAACTCGGTAATGAGTGTTGCAACTGTGGACAGAGGATTTTTACGCGCTTCAGCATTCGGCGATCCCGTTCTATGAGCTTGTGTGGCCTACCGCTTCGTGGCTGAGCTGTTGCTGCTTCTAGGCGTTTTCACTTCACAATAACAGCACTTACAGTTTTCCGGGGCAGCTCTTGAAGGGCAGAAACTTAACGAACTGACTTGTTGGAAAGGTAGCATCTTATGACAATGCCACATTGAAAGTTGCTGAGCTCTTCAGTATGACCCATTCTACTGCCAATGTTTGTCTATAGAGATTGCATGGCTGTATGCTTAATTTTATGCATCTATTACCAATGGGTGTGACTGAAATAGCCGAACCCCGTAATTTGAAGGAGTGTCCATATACTTTTGGACATGTAGTGTATACATATATATATTTTTTTCATGTTATAATTTAAGTGTTAGCTAGAAGATCCATCACAAAATGGATTTGCGAAATGTATATAGCAAGAACTAGATTAGGAGATGAATAAAAAAAATGGGAATTTAAAAATCTACAAATAGGGACTGAAAATACTGTATAGATTACTTAGATTACTGTATAGATCAAACTAAAATCTCTAGTAATTCTAGGTGGCAGCACCGAACCAAAATAGGGACTTGTAGTTTGAGTAAGTTATGTCTACAGTATCTTCAGTCTTGGTTCCTTACTTTTACAATCCATATTGTGCATATTTTAAATTCCCAATTTTAGTCCATCTTGTTTGTTGGCTTTTTTAATCCATAACTACGGACAAAGAATTACTTGATAGAGTGGCTAACTATCTACAATAAATCATCACGAACTATTAATAGTGATGATAAATATAGCTAGAAATTAGCGGAGACCGTTCGTGATGATTGATTGTAGTTATTGGCTTTTTGATCGCATTATTCCGAGATGTAAGATGTTAATTTGTAACTGCAGGTTGTCATGGAGATTTGTTTGAGAGTACAGTATGCTTTTAATTTGTGTGTAACTATATTATATTAACTCGGATTACTAGTCGAGTGCCTTAACCAACTGGCCATGTCGGGCGCTGTATTTGTAAGCTGTCAAGGGAGCAGTAATGATAATAAGAAGAAATACACGTTCTAAGAGGATTTTCTTTTCCTTTAAAGTCTAACGTGCATTCTTTTCTAAGGGGAGAGGAATTTTATATATGTACAGTCTTATCAAACAATAGTAAAGATCTAAAGTGTTGTTTGCGTGAAATATTTAACCGTTTAAAGTGCTTTGGGCCCGACTATTCTATTAGAGAGTTGTTATCTTTGATATCCCTATTATGAACCACTACTGTGTCCAACTCTTGGGCTACTCTTTTACCAACGAATAGTGGGATTGACTGTCACATTATAACGCTCCCAAGGCTGAAAAGGCGAGCATGTTTAATGGGACGAGGATTCGAACCCACAGGTGGCGAATCAAGCGCTCTAACACCATCTGTCCACCTCAGGCCATAGGGAGTATTGTATTAGAGGGAAAACCTGTAAACCCAGATTAAATAAAACTGAAGACGTTGTGCATATGAATTGTATTTTATTCTGCTAAAAAACGAAACTGATAGCTCAGTGAGAAATAAATCAAACACATGAATACTGTATCGATAAAGTCCATGAAATCATGAACAGTTTTGTCAGCACATGTTGCATAAGTATGCATTACAAGAAGAAAAAAAAACAGTTGCTAAGTCAATAAAACATCTAAACATCAATACGCTGTATGTAATGCAAGGCGTTGTATTGTAAAATAAAACTTAGTAGTTAAGAAAGGAAAATAGTCTTCTGTAGGATATACAACTTACATATTAATACAATAAATAAACGAACTTAGAACACCAAAAACTCGTAATCCGAGGGTCGCGGGTTCGTGCCTGCGTCGCGGCAAACATGCTCGCCCTCCCAGCCGTGGGGGGCGTTATATGTTACGGTCAATCCCACTATTCGTTGGTAAAAGAGTAGCCCAAGTGTTGGCGGTGGGCGGTGATGACTAGCTGCCTTCCCTCTAGTCTTACACTGCCAAATTAGGGACGGCTCGGTGCAGTGGGCTAACAACCTACTCACTTAAATACTTGTTGAAGAATCCGCAAGCGATTGCGGCCCTATGTTCCTAGATGGAATCTAATGGTGATAACTAACTAACAACATCAAAACGTTGTTTTTATTTAATTGGAGAGTCAAAAATTTCGCTTTACAGCTTCTTCAAGTGCGTTTACTAAAACATAAATCGATATTTTTGTATTATTTGCACTATCATCACGTTTTGTTTTGTTTTTTTATAGTTGTTGATACACAAGCTTTTGGTCCAATCACCTGCACCTTCTACAGGTCCCAGGCGTTTAATAAACAAGATCTAACGGAATTATTCGAATCTCTAGTTCCCTAGCAACAATGAGAAAAACAAGAAATCTTGTTCATTAAAGAAACGTGGTGATAGTCCTAATAAATTACTTAATACAAATATGAGTACTCAGATTAAAACCCTTAGAAGTTACTTACCATTTTGTATTATTTAGTTTGTAAGAGAATTATATATATATATTAGGTATTTTAATGTGCTTGTTTCCTTTTCTTTCACTCCAGAGAACAAGCTTTGGACAGGCTGTAATGGTGAAGACCTTTGAGGGACGATATTTTTTAGTTGGGATTATGTCCACCAGGCCAAACTGTAAGTTACCGTGGCTTACTGTTCGGGTAACTCAGTACTTGCAGTGGATTTACAAAAATCTGGCTTGATTGCTATGAAATGTTTTTATTCGTAGATTTCTTGGTGCCTTTTCATGCCTTAAAATAAGTGTTGTTTTTCGGGATATTAATAAAGCCAGATACAAACATATGTTTATGCGGTATTTATCAGTTTAAACAACCGGATTATTTTATCTAGTCTGCACGAATGTTTTCCTTCCTGGAACAGTATCATCTGCCTTAATATAAGGAATTGTCTTGATACCCCCTTTCCCTGAAGTCAAAATTTAACCCTTAAATTTATAGACACTAACTCACCAGTATATTGAGTATACCAAAATCACCAAAATCAGTATATTGAGGTGTTTTCAAGCTCTTTATTGAAGAATTCCTTAATGTAAGATGCACAGAAGTAACAAGTGTTTTGTGTACTAATGCTTTTATCGTACGCTTAAATATTTGAAGTGCTTTTAAGGGAAGTCGGTACTGCATTTAAATTTCATGTAACATTCCGAAACAATATATAATTAATTTCTCATTATGTAGAAAGATACAATGCAAGTATAATGTGAAACGTTCCGACCACACTCGCCATCAAGTTTCAGGATACAGTTTTATATGTGAGAGAAAAATACACCACTTTAGAAATAAGATAATTTTTCATAGCTAAAGTGTTCAAGTGTCATATATAAAACTGATTTTATATTTACACAAAAGAATAACTCACGCCAAAATAAGAAACACATGAGAACACCAGAAACATCAGTTGTGAGGACCCTTGAAGAACTGTCGTCAATTGATTACAAGTTAAAATCATAAACTAGTAGAGAGTCAAACATAGAACAGTATCGCTCTAATAATGACTTGACGAAAATAATTATGTTACAATTATTGAGGACACGCATGTTTTCGTGAATGGTATATTCACTGAATTTGGCGTTATATTTGCACGAAATGCCTTTTTTATATATTTAAAAGCGAACCAAATGGAATAAAAAAACAATTAATAACCAGAGTTGAACTAGAACTAATTGAAAATCCTTGTATTAAATACTTTTTACGTTAGCAGCTAATTATTTTGATAATGTAAGAAGAACTTTTATTAAATAATATTCTCCAAAATACTTCCTGAAAGCTTCAAGTTTCTGAAATCATTAAAATAATCATTAAATAATATTCCCCAAAATACTTCCTGAAAGCTTCAAGTTCCTGAAATCATTAAATAATATTCCCCAAAATACTTCCTGAAAGCTTCCTTAACTCATAATTTTGAACCAAGTTGATATATACAAAGTATTTGAAATAAACAACAGATTGGATTGTTTCAGAGAAGTTGTCTACATTTTGTAAAATCAAAGATACTCTACAAATGTTGTTGTGAAGACCATTGATGAAGTTTGAAGGTTATACACACAGATTTAAATAAATATTTGATGCACTACTGTTTACAATGCTAATTAATGTTTTGTTAGACATGAAAGCTTTCAATACCTGACTCTAGGGGATTTATCGTGAAGTGTATATTATAGTGACGAGAGAGCGTAGTTTAGAATTATTCCTAACTATGATATAAAGTTTTAGGTACATATATACACACATACATACAGTCCTCTATCAGAAATGTCCGAACACCTCTTAAACATGGCTCACTTACTGCTTCATGAAATAATGCATTAAATAGTTAGTTTAACGATGCTGCTAAGGGGCGTGAAATATTGTGAGTTTCATATGTTTGAAAGAAAAGGATTACAAGATTCCCGGAACCATTGTGTAAAGAAATAAATGAATTAGTGTCGGTCTTTGTTCATAAACGATCTATTTCTCATAAAGTATTGAGAATTGAAGTACTGATAGTCTGACAATCACTCGCACGTGCGAAGATTGTGAAAAAAAATGTTAAAAATCACCTTTAAAACAAAGTAATAATAATTCTATTCCCCAGAAATAAACGGTGTAGGTGCTTTCTTATAGCAAAGCCACATCAGGCTATCTGCTGAGTACACACAGGGGAATCGACCCGCTGATTTTAGTGTTGTAAATCCGTAGACTTATCACTGTACCAGCGGGAACAAAGTGAACGGCCACAGTTGATGAGGACATACTAATTAATGTTTGGTTAGATGTAAAAGCCTCCAAGACCACACGTTTAGTGATTTGTGTAGTGGTGACAGCCATTTTTACCAAGTTTCTAGGTAATGACCCACTATTGATATGAATGAAGACAAATCAGATAAACAGGTAAAGTACTGTCATGTTTGTTGTATTCTGCACATTTGGCGACGTGAAACGTTTACGTCTCTGAAATCCCATGAAATTACTTTTAAAATGAACATGTTTCAGAGGATTTGACGGAGTTTACTTTTATATAGAACATTCGGTGTTTTCCGTACAGATAATACTAGTTTTTAACTAGCATTTTCATCCGTAAATATATCGATGAAAACTTCTTGTATGAGGTTCAGAATAATAAATTTTTACTTTAGCAAAGTCGGTTGTGAATAATCCGTGCTTTCAAGAAACATAACGCATACCAATAAGATGATCAGTGCTTTTAACCTGTATAGCCACAGGTTACTGGAATGGCAAGGAGAAACGTGATTGGATATGCAAACTGTTAATATATTTTCGTCCATCAGCAACCTTGAGGTTAATGTTAAATTTTGACACCACTTTTCAGTGGTTTGGAAATGCCTCCAGTTCTATTCAGAGAATCCTTAACTCATTGCCTTCTCTGCATCGACTAATATAATATATAACCTTTCAAAATAAATCAACTTATCATGTTTAACTAACTACTTTCCTCTAAGAACTCAATATAGGTTCATGTACCTCACCTAGGACGAAATCAGTTCACATTCCAAGAAAATTAAGACACGTATTTTGATAAAAGCAAGAGCTTGTTAGGACATTAACAAATAAAATTATTTTTTTTTAAACTAACACACATGCAAAAAAATATTCATAGTAAGCATTTATGAAGTGTAATCGTACTTTGTCAGCAATTTAAAACATAAATCTGTGTTAAAATTAACATCTTACGTTTGGTAAAACTTCCCTCGTTTATTTTTATTACTAAATTGTACAAATATATTTAGGTTCTTAATAAAGTCCTCTGCCTTCATGAGATATACTAGGCTTAATGAATGGACCCGACATGGCCAAGTGGTTAAAGCACTCGACTCGTAATTCGTAGTTCGAATCCCCCGTTACGCCAAACATGCGTGCCCTTTCAGCCGTGGGGGCGTTATAATGTTACGGTCAATTCCACTATTCATTGGTAAAAGAGTAGCTCAAGAGTTCGTGATTGTAAATTCTTACAATCCTAAATTAGGGACGACTAGCGCAGATAGCCCTTGAGTAGCTTTGCGCGGAATTCAAAACAAACCAAGCTTAATTAATGGAAACATAAATGACTGGAGGGAGTTTAACTTTGCGTTGTAATTTATTAATTTCGGCTTAAAGTATAACTAGAGCCATGCTGCGTGAAAAACCTTAACCTGTTAGTTTTCAATTATTCTGGAATACCTTTATATGAAGAAATATTTTTTTTGTTATCATACTTATAACTGTCCTTTTTACTCGTTTATTTTACATTGTTCTAATATCAGTTATGTCTCTAAACAATATTTCATGACTATAACTGAACAATATCCAAAATAAAAAGTGTTTAAAATAGTATAAGCACAAAGTTTGAAACCTATTACTGGTTCAAAAAATAGGAAACTATTAATCACAAATTTAGAAATTAAGGTAGGAGTAAGGTGTCACTTTTTTCAGATAATGCATAGTAAACACCAGTCAAACTTTGTTGTTTTATATAGAATTGTTATCTATTAATAAGCTACTCACAAATGTCAAAAGAAATACAATAGGTACAAAGTATGTGAGTGGTGGTGTTCAGATACGATATTGAAACAATTAAAGAAACTGCAAGGAAAAAGAATATAAAAGGCAAATACTACAGGATTGCAATCCTGTTATCACTTGAAACTTAATTGGATCAGAGTATAATCACCTGTTTAATGGTTTCCACTGTAATTGTTTGTTACCCAACTAATCTAAAAGTGGCACACCAGTATAAAGCTTCTAACATTACAGGCAGTCATATTATACCCAGTAGTATTAGTGAAATTTTAATCATGGTTCCCAGGATTGAAATACTGCACAACAAGAATAATTACCGTTTTCTTGGTGACCAAGAATAGTGTATACAAAAAAAACTGGCAAGTTTCCACGTTTCAGTGAGAAATGCGTGCAAGACTTCAAAAACAGTATGTGAAATGGGCATTGTTAACATTATTGTTAACAATAGAGGTTACCACCTGATAGAGGTGGTAGAGATATAAAATCAAGATTCTGGAAGAATGATGTTAAGTAACTCAAGGTATGATCTTAATAAGATAGATCACAGTTGAATCACAATCTTACCAATGGCCTTACAGTAAAGATACTTGTGAATTTTACATCGAGAACAATAAAATATGAATTATTATTAAGTAATATGAACAGATACATAACAGCTCGAAAGTCGCTGCTCAGAAAAGGTAACCAAGCTAAAAGGTTGAAATGGGTATCGAACCACAAACATATGTAAGAGCAACTCTCTCCAGTGGTGCTCACAATGTTTGCAAAATTCAAAAATTCTTCTTTGACGATATGGTTTGTCACAAATGCATTCAGATAAAAATATGTATGGTGGTCGATTTACTGACTGCTTTGCAGGCAATAAGCGAAAACCAAGGAGACTGGTTACTCTTCTCAAATTCTACAAGAAAACTAAAATTTGACTACCAGGATAAACCTGGTTTTAAATACCAAAATAAAATACTACAAATAAAGTCAGGCTGCTCACTTCACTCATCTCGTCAATGTTACTTCAAACCATTCATGTTTAAACACAAGAATTAGGAAGCCTTGGGTCTTTAGGTAATTCTACAACAGCTGTCCATTTTAAAACATCATAACGGAAGCCGTAACTATTTTTCCTGCAAGAAAATACTTAAAGATCAATTACAAGATTTAGTCATGTGTGTGGCTAAAGTAAGGAAAAGTCATGTTAATTACGTGAATATCTCTCTGCATTCTAACTAAAATGAAAGAAAATAGAAACTTTGAAAACTTTGCATATTAACTAATGGAGTAGTAAACACGTGATGCCTTTCTGTACTACAGCATTTTCTGTAATAGATGCCATAAGGTCATAAATGCACTATTCCTTTCACTTAACTAAAGGTTGCACATTTAAATGGCTAAAATCTTTTATCATTCTGACACTGTGCTTATTTCTATTACTTGAAGAAAGTGACAAGTGCACGTGAAGGGGTGACGCAAGATAACTGTGCGAACTGATATGAATTAGGGCTTTTCTGTTCAGTGTGTATTATTGGAATAGTTAGTGTTGTATCTAGTTGTGCATATGATATGCTACACTTAAACTGTTTGCCCTATTTGTTAGAAAGTATGATATGTCAGAATTTTTCTTGTTTTTATTTCGTGTAGAGATAGATACAAGGAAGGATCTGATATGGACCAGAAGATGTTTTGCAATTGTATGACAAAAATTGTGTATTGTGAATGTGATGCATTTCTGGACTCTTTTTTTAATGGTATTGTTTCACCTTTAAAATGAGATGTTTCATTCACATGTATGTATGCACACATTAATTAAACTTTATTACTGAAAACATCAGGCTATCATATAGGATCCCAACACATTTTATCAAACAAGTATCAGTAATAGTAGTTGTAATAATTATAGATGATAATTATTTACAGATGACAACAAACAAGTTATTCATTTAGCTGTACTAAATGCATTTGTTTTGCATTTAGTATTTGTTTAAATCAAAATAGTATGCTATTTCATAGTTAAATTTTAATTTTTTGAACATGTAGCAGAGCCAAAGAAACTGGATAATTATTGAACCTTTAATAGTTTTTAATACCTTCATAGCTGAGAAAGACTCGTTGTCATTATTAATATAATTTTTATATGATACACATTAGGAAACAAGTTAGAAGATGTAGCAGAAACAGTATCAGTCCGCATCACAGGTTTCTCAGGTGTCTTTTTGCCACCGGATGATCCTTGGGTTCTTGGTATGACAAGAACAGATGGTTCACATATTCCCATGAAACTTAATTTTGTCACTTTGATGGAAATTCTAAGGTACTAACTATGATAAGAAATCGAGATTAAATAGTTCCTCTGGTGCTTTAAGTCGATTGATTATTTCTCCAACCAGATGATATATAAAGGGACAATATAGTGCCATTTAATAACATTCTGGCGACCCACAAGTCATGCAAAGGGAAATCCATATCGTGTCTGCCACTGATATCAACTGTTCTGTTATACAATTGAATAACCTTGTTCTCCCGTTCATGAGATAGGATCATTTTCACAACATGCACCTCTCGTACTATTTCTATAAAATCCACGTTTTTAAGCTGCAACATTCAGGAGAGTTGCATACAGTTACAAACTTATTCAGTAGTCAACTTATTGGTTGACAGTCCTGAGCTAGTGTTTAAGGCGATTTAATTGTAATCAGAGGATTGCTGATTCGAATCTCCATCATGTTCACCCTTTTAGTCGTAGGGGCATTATAATGATATCATCAATTCTATTATTCGTTGGTAAAAGAATTGGTAGTGGGCGGTGTTGACTAGCTACATTTTCTTTAATGTATCACTGCTAAAGTATGGACAGCTAGCTCACGTAGCCTGTGTGTAATTTTGCGCGAAATTCAATACAAATCCTATTGGTTGCTTCTCCGGCAATAAGTGAAAAACAAGGAGGTTGGTTACATTTTTCATCGATAGAATCTTTTATCTATTTTTTCTAGTATGTTAATAATTTCATTTTGAATGACAGGCGATATATATTTTGCTCTGAATGTGAGTTATGTAAGTGACCTGCCAATTCAGGATTTCATTCGAACTTTAGTTTGTTTGTTTGTTTAAATTTTGAGCAAAGCTACACAAGGGCTATCTACGCTAGCCATCCCTAATTTAGTAGTGTAAGACTAGAGGGAAGACAGGTAATTATCACCTCTCACCGCCAATTCTTGGGCTACTTTTTTACCAATGAGACTGATTGTCACATTATAACACTGCTGAAAGGGCGAGCATGTTTGGAGTGACGGACATTCGAATCCGCGACCCTCAGATTACGACTCGAACGCTGTAGCCACCTGGCAACCGGATCCTCGGATGTAAATTGAATATTTTGAGAGTGCATAACATTCCGTAGAAGATTCGCTTGTTTCTTTCATGGACTCTTGGTGATATGAGGCTATCTGTCTGTCGTCCTGTAATGCCGAGTAAGTTTCACCTGTGGCGAGATGTTTCCTTAAAATTGCGTGACACCAACATGTTAATGCTCTCCAGTCGCATAGAGGATCGCTGGAAACTTTTTCCTTTTTCTCGTTCAGTTGTTTCAAATAGGTAACGTGTTGCACAGTAAACTGTACCATTTTGAGTACCGTACAACGTTTATATTCTGTGAGTGACTACCGACTGAACCAACGCTGATTATTTCAAAAACATCTCAAAAATGTTACTCAAAATTCCGTAGATAGCAAAAATTCTTACTTGTAAGTGTACAAAAAAAAAATTCTCGACAGAAAGTTGATTAAAAACTTGTTAAACTTTCCATTCAACAAAGTATCCTTTTATAAAATACTGAGACATATTAGTTTACCGGTGAAGGTTGTCGCAGAAAAAAAAATCGCAAACACTATAACTTTCCCAGTAAACAACATCCATTGGAGTTGGATGAACGTATTATTTCAAACGTTGAAAGATAAAAGATGAAACGTCTTAGTGTACACGAATGTAAAGGTCTTTTTTTTATTAACTTCTTATCAAAACGTGTGGATCCTCCCAGTATGAATTATAAGTTTTGAAACACAACAAAAAAGTACAAGGGTGAAATTCTACTGGTACTCTCTAGTACCGAGGCTTATTTGAGCTAATTTGTCGTTTTCTATGTCTAAAAGTAGAGTTTTCTCTTTTGTCAAAATCGGATCCACTTCATCCAGCTGAGTATCTAATTTTTCCTTTTTTGATAATTGCAACTCGTGCCTCAGACCACTTAATCAACGAGGTAGTTCTAATTGATATGTGAAAATCAACTAGTATTTTATACAGTAATTAAAGGTAATTGAAGATATAAAACTATTACTCGTCACATATCTATATAGTAATAACCACTATTGCATTAACTGGTCTGTTTCTCCTCATGAGATTCATCATAATAATTACTACTGTATTAACCGATCTGTTTATCTTCATGCTATTCGCCATATTAATAATTACTATTGCATTAATTGATCTGTTTCTCTTCATAAGATTCACCATATTGATAATTACTACTGTAGTCATGAATAAGTCAATCGCGAATTTAACGCACTAGCGCCATCTATAGAAATATAATAGTACTGTCTGTTATATGTCTATGTAAAGATTTTGCAGGGTGTGGATGGATCTTCATCAAAATTGGTATGAAGGTTCATTAGGTCCATAAGAAAATACACACAAATTTTGAATTTTGCGATTTTTATGAGTGTTTTTGCTGGTTGTTTTTTGTTATCACTATTTCGCTCCTGTTGATGGATCTTCACCACATTTGACATGAAGGTTTGTTGGGTCCATGAGAGGATACATGAAAATTTATGGTTTCGCATTTTGTGCTTTGTTGTTTTTTATGGGCGTTTTGGGTTTGCTTGTTTTTATTTTATAAATTATATACAAAGGAAACAACTTTTCATGTTCTAAGATAACCTTTCATTTGTCATGAAATTACATAACTTGCATCCTGCAGCTAGTATTAAAAAAATAGTGCTTTCATTCATGCCTTGCTAGATCGCCATGACAGGCGGCCATGATGGATGCTTACGTAATAGTGCCAAAGAGTAGGAATGTGTCTACATGATGTCATAGTTCCAAAATGTACCACCATGGGCATATTATTGAATGATTATGTAATATTAACACAATGTAGAACTCGAACATATCTCAACAAGAATTTATTAATTAGATCATCCAGAAAAGGTTGCTTAACACCAGTTAATTAAGGCACCATAAAAAAGAACTCTTAACACCAATTATATTATTAATTAAATCAAATCCTGTAAAAGGACTCTTAGCAGTAATTCATTAAATCGGTTAAAATTAACTTAAAAGTGGCGATACACTAATTGAAACTTAATCAATCAAGTATTTTCAATGACAAGAAATATTAACTATTGTAACATGATCACAGCATACCTTTTTACCACGCACACAATATATTACTGTAGGTATAAACCACCCTCATAAGAGAAATATCATAAAGTAATTACAGCTTATACTTCACTAATTTAACTTTATACAACAATTTACATTATCAATAAAAACATTTATTGTGCAATAACACTTTCACTAATTAGACTTTAGACAACAAACTAATTTACACATGTTAATTTTATCATGTTTTACAAAGGGGATTTTCAAATATCTATACGTTTAATTATTACTATTTTAAAAAACTGTCCATAGGATATTTACAAATATACTGTGACAGTACTTCTATACGAATCAGACAAACAACCTATAAATTCTATTTCAGTATCTTTCAAGTTTCTTACAATAAAAGATAGAACACACCTTTTCTTTCACGTTTTATAACTCCAGTGTGTTTACAATCTAAATAAACTGTTACGTCCATTATACTAAGTTTCGACCTAAAACTCACACATTTGTCATTTGAATATAACTCTCAAAGTTAGGTACATAGTCTAACTTCTTGAACGTGTAATCATATAAGCATGTAAAGAAATATTATTATCTTACATTTTACAGTTTAGACAGTTTTTATATGCAACATAATATCCTTTGATATTAACAAAACTATAACATGTATGGATTAAATTAACTTTTACACAAGTTAATGTACAATGTTTGCTATACTTCTGTTGTTACTCAGTAAAGTTAATATACTTAAAATAAAATGAAAGTTGTATTCTACTTAAATACAATTAAATTACAAGTACAATTAGTGTCACACTAATTAATACACCAAATATAATGTTTTTGAAACATTGTTGCTGCATATATACATATATACGTTAGACATAACGCTACACGGAACTGGTTATTGGCACACATAGTAAAAGTCACTTCTCAGTTGACAAAATCTATTTCCCTATATGCAGCCAAACATGGTAGCTTGACTGTATATTAGCAGCTGTCAATCAGTCTATAATCATTTTGAATTCATTTCAATGCTACATTTTATAGTTCAACTAGTAATAACCATGGACAGCTCAATGGATACAAGTATAATTTTGAATATATTTCTGAACTTAATGAAACGAATATTGTTACAAGTCTAATTTGAATATCCTTCTTAACTGAATGAAACCGATGCTGTTATATGTCTATTTTGAATATCCTTCTCAACTGAATGAAACCAATGCTGTTATAGGTCTATTTTGAATATGTTTCCGAACTAATTGAAGCATGTACTGTTAAGTAGACAAGTGCTGTGATTATCTCTCAGAACGGTTGATATGAGTATTAACACTTTTATTGATAAGCAGAAAACAACGTTCCGACCTTCCTCGGTCATCTTCAAGTTAATAAAGAAAGTCTGCCAAGTGACCATTGCCGGACACATGTTTTAGGGACGAGAGTATAAATGTGTACGAGATTGTAGAGGGCGTTGCAGTTAGATATTAGGTTATTAATTAGGATTGCTGTAAAGGTGTTCCTTTATATTGGTTTAATTTTGGTTTTAGTTGTTGTATAAGTTAGACTTCTTTGATTTTACGTTTGTTTATATCTGTTTCCCTACTTAGTATCTGGGAGTTTTCTATGGTTATGCTGTGTTTACTCGATTTGCAGTGTTCAAAAATGTGAAGATTTTTTGTTCTTTTTTTAATCTAGTTTCCATTTTTCTGCTTGTTCCTCCAATATAGAAGTCGAGGCAGTTGTTGCATTGTATTTTATAAGTTATGTTGATGTTGTGTTTGTGAGTGTAGTTTTTACATAGTATGGACTTTAGTTTTTTACCTGGTTTTTGAATAAATTTGGTGTTTACAGGAATGTTGTGTTTTGTTGTAAGTTTTTTTTTCCAAATGTTGGTTATTTTTTCGCTGATGTCGGGAACATATGGTATACAGCAGTATAAGGTTTTGTGGGTTTTTTGTACAAGAAGTATTATGACTGATAACTTATATTTATGTAGGAATTGGTCCCACTATCGGTCAACAGAGAAGATCTTGACGAATTAGAGAGAAATGTGTTCCAACAGTCAGGTGGTATTTACTTACTTCCGTGTCCTCTATCTGTTGAAAAGACTGAAGTGATGACTACAGGGCCCGCCATGGCTAGGTGGTTAAGGCACTCGACTCGCAATCCGAGGGTCGCGGGTTCGAATCCCCGTAAAACCAAACATACTTGTCCTTTCAGCTGTAGGGGCGTTATAATGTGACTGTCAATCCCACTATTCCTTGGTAAAAGAGTAGCCCAAGATTTGGCGGTGGGTGATTATGACTAGCTGCCTTTCCCCTTTAGTCTTACACAGCTAAATTAGGGACGGCTAGCGCAGATAGCTCTCATGTAACTTTGCGCGAAATTCCAATCAAACCAAACTAATTTAAATACAGTAAGTTTCTGGCCCGGCATGGCCAAGCGCGTTAAGGGGTGCGACTCTTAATCTGAGGGTCGCGGGTTCGCATCCCCGTCGCGCCAAACATGCTCGCTCTTTAAGCCGTAGGGGCGTTATAATGTGACGGTCAATCCCACTATTCGTTGGTAAAAGAGTAGCCCAAGAGTTGGCGGTTGGTGGTGATGATTAGCTGCCTTCCCTCTAGTCTTACACTGCTAAATTAGGGACGGCTAGCAAAGATAGCCCTCGAGTAGCTTTGTGCGAAATTCCAAAACATACAAACAAACAGTAAGTTGCTTTCTTACCATTTGTATTAATAATATGTATTTCTATACAAAAAATCGTTTACTTTTCTTATTTTACAAACACATATCAGTGAAGATACACGGATTTCCTGATGTGTAGAGAGATCCTCTAACAAAGAAGGAAAAGTACGTTTTTGAAACTTATATATAATTTACATATCTGAAATTATTTCCCTTTACAAATTACATTTAGTAATATACTCTGTCTTTCACAGTTGTCTGCTAAACGTTCTCACAAGGTAGACAGAAAATGTATCGTTAGAAGATCTGTGAAGAATAATTAAAAAGTATAACACAGCTTCTACTACTTACTGTATTTCTGTTAATTCTAAACAAACAATCTCACAAATATTCTCGACATTCTCAGTACTTATTATATTCAAAACATACTGGATGATACAACTAAACATCTGGATGGTAAAGACATAGAGCATGTGTGTAATCAAACCACTTCGGTAAACCTATAAACACACGCTTACAAAATAAAGAATTTTTTCCCACCTGAAATAATTTTAACTACAATAAAAAGTTAATAAAAGTAAAACTATATGCCGCTAGATGACTCATTTAAAACTGAAGTTACTACATTAGAATTATTAGTAGGTACAGTAAGTAGCACCAGATGCAAATTAACAAGTCTTGACCAACGTATGAAAAAAATCAGTTATTCCTATAATTAACAACGAGCGTTGTTGTGCTAAAGCAATAGCATTAAGTTTAGCATATTTCAGAAAGGATTCAAATTATATTACAGATCAATGACAATAGGTACTGACTCGAATGGCAAAAAACTAACATTCTTTGGCAAATGTTCCAGAATGATCATGCAGCATAGGAGATATTACCAAATTTGAACATTATTTAAATGTTCAAATACATGTAGTATCATTGAGAAACTATAATTGTGTGGTACATAAAGGTAGTTCATGTGCAAAGAAAGTCAATCTGTGGTATCACGATCACCATTTTGATGTCAAGGAAAGGTTTCTTTTGGGTAAATTTTTGTTGTTCAGAAAGCAATGAATCATTTGAACATTTAAATGAACATCATTGCTCAGTGTACTGTAACAGTTGTTATTGTAATGAATGTGTGAAAGTTCGATCTGTTATCTGTTCTGATTGTAACATATTTTGTAAATTCTTAGAATGTTACAATAAACCTAAATAATTGAATGTTAGACAAACGAAGTCGTCGAATAATACATTTTACCAGCTCAAGAACTGTTCTGTCATTATTGACAGAAAGAAATGTAATCCAAATTTTCATCATTGTAGTGAATACATTTGTGTAGAATGTATGGTAGGAAAAAACAAACTACCAATGTTAAATCTTATTAACTATGTTTTGTAGTTTTCATGAAAAACATTTGTTTTAAAAACAATAATATTGCATGTTTTGTTGTTTTCATGAAAAACATTTGTTTTAAAAACAACAATATCGTATGTTTTGTTGTTCTCATGAAAAGCATTTGTTTTAAAAACAACAATATCGTATGTTTTGTTGTTCTCATGAAAAGCATTTGTTTTAAAAACAACAATATCGTTATTGGTTGTTAGTAATGTTTCTATCGTTGTTGAATGTTACATTTACTATTTCTTTTTAGATACTGCTGATCAGACATAGATACACTATCTTTAGTTCAGGGATGAGTTTCTCACAATCTGTGATGTAGATCACTTCAGAAATACGACCATTGCTTCTGCATACATAGCTGTATATAGAAGTAAACTTATTTCACCACGGTCTGTATATAGCTCTGATACCTATTCGTGGATGTTTTAGACCAACACCTAGAGTCAAACAAGTATTCAATGGTTAGCTTATGTACAGAAATCCAAGATGGTTAAGATTCAACATGCAATTAATGGTGGTGAGAAACTAATCCTGAAGGGTAGACAGCTTCTGTATGGAACGAATCACGATCTATGAGTGTTGCGGGTGCTGTTATCATGGTTGTGATAAATGTTATGACTCTCACACAAGGAATATGCTTTTAAATAGACCCCTATGGTTTATAAAAAAATGAACAACTGAAAGACAAAAACAACTGGAAGATCTATGACACAAAGTCGTAACAATATGAGAGGGTGAATTAAAAAAAAATGAAAACTAATGACACATATTTAATGAGTTTCCTTAGGGACCACACAGTATTTCCCTGTCTGGATATACAAGACGTCTTCTGTGGAGGAAGAGCTAATGTTACAAGACCTTTATACACCATAAAAGAAGGAGCTAAATTCAAGTACGTATATTTCACATTTTTATATCCATGGGCTAATACAAATATTGTAAATATCCTGTTGGGCATCCAACAAATATAACGACAGTGTTTTCTACTTTAAATAGCTATTTTGAATTCATTAAGTGTAAAGTGTTAGCTCCAAGAAAATTTTATCATTTTGTATTACCACTGAGAAATAACATAAAATTGGCTTTCCCTCTTTGTAAAACGTGTGTGTCGATTTAAGAATATCACTACCATGTAACCATTCGGATAATGAAAGAGCTTTTATCGGTACATAGGTTACTGAGGAGATGAAAAAGCTGTTGAGTATAAGATAAAGTTATGAAAATTACCATTTCTTTGAAAGACCTACACATAACAGCATAAAAATTATATAGACACATTTCTAACAATAAACCAAAAAAGTTCAGGATGGCCTTCTGACTATGTTACATCAGAGGCAAAACAGAAATATATTGCACAGTTTGCTGAAAAGAAAGGAGTGCAACTGACTCCTAAAAACATAACAGTTTCATCCAGGCAGAAGGTCAGTTGCAAAACTTTTTCTTAACTCTTTCTGGGGTCATTGTGATAAGTCTGGGGGCAAATCGTATTGACCGACGTTACTTCTGTTAAAAAATATCAATCATTAATGAATGATAACTCCAAAATTATAACAGACATTATATTGATTAATGAATAAGTTATAGCTCTTCGTTGGAAACATAAACGTGAATATCTGCTCCAGAAAGATCAAACCAAAATTTCTTTGGCATTGTTTACAATAGCATATCCTCGTTTGAAATTATACATTAGAGAAGTTAGGTTCATCTGTTTGTGTTATGATACAGACAATATTTTCTACATTTCAGATGAATCTAGCAATCCGCTTCCAGAAGATTATCTTGGAGAGTATACAGACGTGCTGGATGGACACATTATAACATCGTGAGTCAGTGGTGGTCCAAAAACTATGCTTATTTATGCAACAGTGTAAGGTCATGCTATAAAATCAGAAGGTTTACCCTTAATATTATTAAGAGTGAAAAATAAAACTCTTCATCAGTTAAAAGTATTTAACCAATGTATTCAGTCCTTTTAGCCTTCTATGGCAGTGATTAAGCATAAGAAGATTTGCAGAAATTTAAAGATAAAGATCATTTACAACGAAGAAGAAAAGAATAATTATCATCAAGTTTACCCCAAATAACACGTCCTTTCAGACTTTAAATCCTTCCGTCAAAAACTAATGATATACACGTATTCAGGGGTGATATTATAGATTTGTCTTAAAGATTTTTTTGGATCTGATGGGGAGCTTGTGAATAATTGTACTATTGACAACTCTTAAATGAGTGACAATGATGGACGTTATGAATCTGGTCCAACTGGGGAAGTTGCCTTTGTGAGAAGTAAACTTATCGTCAAACAAGAAAATGATCTCCTCATTATTTTAATATGCACTCTTAAAAGATGAACTGGAGAAAGTTCCAAATGGCTACTTTTCAAATATGGTGTGCTCATGAGAAAATGAAGACCAGCAAAGCTTATCAAATCGTTATTCCAAAAATATATCATTCTAAAATATTGAAAGTTCCCCATGAACTCCCATAGAGGTTCATTTAGGTGTAAACGAGACATGTGACAAAATTATGAGACATTTCTTTTGCCCTAAAATTTGGCAAGATGTTTCTCAGTTTTGTACAACCTGTCATACCTGTCAATTTATTGTAAAAGATAACCAAAAATTCCTGTTGTTCCTTTGAAACCTACCTCAGCTTACAAAGAACCCTTCTGTCATGTGATTATTGACTGTGTTAATTAAAAAAGATGGCATTTGTGTTTAAGCACTTTCACGAGCTATGTAATTTTACGTTCATAAGGTTATTTGTATCGATTGTGTTGCCATATAAAGTCGTCATAAATTCTGAAGAGTCATAATTCTTTGATGATATATTATGTTTATTGTATTGTTGTGAATAATTTGTTATAAAGAAAAACAAACCCAAACAAAATAAAAAACACTGCACCAATCCAAAGCCCCACGGTACAGGCTATAATATGGGATATAAAATGTACCCTAACTTTTGTAGGTGACTGCGAAAGTAGGTCCCACATTGTGGTGGAGATAAAAACCATCTATCAGTCCTAACCTCCGCACACCAGTCTCACATTAAGAATAATAAAAAAGGAATAGAAATAGGAATTAGAAGAGCGAGATGAGGGTGCTCAAGCCCACAATGTCCCACATCTATATCACCCTTCACCATTTGAAGACAGTTGTGGGAAAGTGGCTGCTCTCTAAAGTAAAGAAGATGAAAAATAAAACAGAATTATAAAATAAATACTAGTTAGTTTAAATAATTGGTTGGTTTCCTAGTTGATTATACTAGTATAACTTGTCTACTGGGATACTAATTGGTGCCTCGCTACCATAATAGGGCTGGAATGTCAACTTTAAGAGATAAGTTTATTTAACTTAAATAACCCCAAGTGGTAATACTTTGTTATCTGTGCTTTATTTTCTCTTTTATAGATTTCAAACATTATAAACCGCTTAACTTCAGAGAATTAACTCCGGACGTTAGTACTGCTACAAGAAGATAAGACATCTTCGTCGGAGAAAAGTCAGCTTGTAAATAGTGTGAGGCCAGCCAGGAGTAGAGAGCTAGCTACTTAATCAACTCAGAATTAATTCTCTCACTGTGAATCGCCAATAAAATATTTAGTTTCAGATCAGATGAATGACTGAGTATTGTTTGTAAGTTTGTAAAACCTTTTGTATGTGAATCATTATTTATAATAACCGTTATTATAAATTGTAATGTAGTTTGTATATTAAAATATATTTGTGTTAAGAAAGAAATGTGTGTGTGTCAGTGTTGTTGACAAATGTCATAAGTGTGATACATATCAACATTCAATTAACTTCTAAATTAAAATTAAAATTTCAAGCTATTTGAAATTGTAATATGTAACATAATACTTTCAAAACTTGTGCGACATAAATTATAATACGTAACAGTTCATAGTCTCTATTCGTTTTGCCATCACCACACTTAGAATTAAATAACAAGGACTGTTCCGTGCATTACCCAAAGCTACACGTACACAAATTAAAGAAATGATTGCCAGAACTACAAATTTCTTATCTTATATATTTGTGAATCTGTTTTAAGTGTTTCAAAGGGCAATGTTTCCATGACTAACGTACAAAAACAGAAGCTTAGTCGATACATGTCATTATTGAGAGAGTTGGCTGTCAAAAAAACATCAGTTAAACGGAAAAGAATCTTGCTAATACAGACAAGACGGTTTTTACTGTCACTCATAAAACCAATAGTTTCATTATTTATTGGTTTGACAAGACGGGCTATCGTTAAACCTGTTGGAATTTTAAAATATGGCAACACCAATGGTTCTCATTCATGAAGAACTGATAAATTCTATTTATCAGTCCCAGATTTATGAAAAGCTTGTACATAAAATATTAAACAGTCTAGCTGATGATATGAAGACAGTCACACAAAATTATCTATTACCCTTCGATTGTAAAACAAGAATCATAAACCAACTGCAAAAACGTAATCACACCTTTCATTCAAAAGCGCGTTTAAATTAGAATGGAATATTCACAGGCATTAAAACTCGTTAAAATTAGAATGAAATATTCACAAGCCATGAAACTCGTTAAAATTAGAATGGAATATTCACAGGGCATGAAACTCGTTAAAATTAGAATGGAATATTCACAGGCATTAAAACTCGTTAAAATTAGAATGAAATATTCACAAGCCATGAAACTCGTTAAAATTAGAATGGAATATTCACAGGGCATGAAACTCGTTAAAATTACAATGGAATATTCACAGGCCATGAAACTCGTTAAAATTAGAATGGAATATTCACAGGCCATTAAACTCGTTAAAATTAGAATGAAATATTCACAAGCCATGAAACTCGTTAAAATTAGAATGGAATATTCACAGGGCATGAAACTCGTTAAAATTAGAATGGAATATTCACAGGCCATGAAACTCGTTAAAATTAGAATGGAATATTCACAGGCCATGAAACTCGTTAAAATTAGAATGGAATATTCACAGGCCATGAAACTCGTTAAAATTAGAATGGAATATTCACAGGCCATTAAACTCGTTAAAATTAGAATGGAATATTCACAGGCCATGAAACTCGTTAAAATTAGAATGAAATATTCACAAGCCATGAAACTCGTTAAAATTAGAATGGAATATTCACAGGGCATGAAACTCGTTAAAATTAGAATGGAATATTCACAGGCCATTAAACTCGTTAAAATTAGAATGTAATATTCACAGGCCATGAAACTCGTTAAAATTAGAATGGAATATTCACAGGCCATTAAACTCGTTAAAATTAGAATGGAATATTCACAGGCATTAAAACTCGTTAAAATTAGAATGAAATATTCACAAGCCATGAAAGTCGTTAAAATTAGAATGGAATATTCACAGGGCATGAAACTCGTTAAAATTAGAATGGAATATTCACAGGCCATGAAACTCGTTAAAATTAGAATGGAACATTCACAGGCCATTAAACTCGTTAAAATTAGAATGGAATATTCACAGGCCATGAAACTCGTTAAAATTAGAATGGAATATTCACAGGCCATGAAACTCGTTAAAATTAGAATGGAATATTCACAGGCCATGAAACTCATTAAAATTAGAGTGGAATATACACAGGCAATGAAACTCGTTAAAAGTAGAATGGAATATTCACAGGCCATGAAACTCGTTAAAATTAGAATGGAATATCCACAGGCATTAAAACTCGTTAAAATTAGAATGAAATATTCACAAGCCATGAAAGTCGTTAAAATTAGAATGGAATATTCACAGGGCATGAAACTCGTTAAAATTAGAATGGAATATTCACAGGTCATGAAACTCGTTAAAATTAGAATGGAACATTCACAGGCCATTAAACTCGTTAAAATTAGAATGGAATATTCACAGGCCATGAAACTCGTTAAAATTAGAATGGAATATTCACAGGCCATGAAACTCGTTAAAATTAGAATGGAATATTCACAGGCCATGAAACTCATTAAAATTAGAGTGGAATATACACAGGCAATGAAACTCGTTAAAAGTAGAATGGAATATTCACAGGCCATGAAACTCGTTAAAATTATAATGGAATATTCACAAGCCATGAAACTCATTAAAATTGGAATGAAATATTCACAGGTCATGAAACTTGTTAAAATTAGAATGGAATATTTACAGGCCATGAAACTCCTTAAATTTAGAATGAAATATTCACAGGTCATGAAACTCGTTAAAAGTAGAATGGAATATTCACAGGCCATGAAACTCCTTAAAATTAGAATGGAACATTCACAGGCCATTAAACTCGTTAAAATTAGAATGGAATATTCACAGGCCATGAAACTCGTTAAAATTAGAATGGAATATTCACAGGCCATGAAACTCGTTAAAATTAGAATGGAATATTCACAGGCCATGAAACTCATTAAAATTAGAGTGGAATATACACAGGCAATGAAACTCGTTAAAAGTAGAATGGAATATTCACAGGCCATGAAACTCGTTAAAATTATAATGGAATATTCACAAGCCATGAAACTCATTAAAATTGGAATGAAATATTCACAGGTCATGAAACTTGTTAAAATTAGAATGGAATATTCACAGGCCATGAAACTCCTTAAAATTAGAATGAAATATTCACAGGTCATGAAACTCGTTAAAAGTAGAATGGAATATTCACAGGCCATGAAACTCCTTAAAATTAGAATGGAAAATTTACAGGTCATGAAACTCGTTAAAATTAGAATGGAATATTCACAGGTCATGAAACTCGTTAAAATTAGAATGGAATATTCACAGGCCATGAAACTCGTTAAAAGTAGAATGGAATATTCACAGGCCATGAAGCTCCTTAAAATTAGAATGGAATATTTACAGTCCATGAAACTCGTTAAAATTAGAATGGAATATTCACAGGCCATGAAACTCGTTAAAATTAGAATGGAATATTCACAGGCTATGAAACTCGTTAAAATAAGAATGGAATACTCACAAGCCATAAAACTCGTTAAAATTAGAATGGAATATTCACAGGTCATGAAACTCGTTAAAATTAGAATGGAATATTCACAAGCCATGAAACTCGTTAAAATTAGTATGGAATATTTAAAAGCCGTGAAACTCGTTAAAATTAAAATGGAATATTTACAAGCCGTGAAACTCGTTAAAATTAGAATGGAATATTCACAGGCTATGAAACTCGTTTAAAAAATAATGGAATATTCACTGGCCATGAAACTCGTTAAAATTAGAATGGATATATTTAAAAGCCGTGAAACTCGTTAAAATAAGAATGGAATATTCACAGGCTATGAAACTCATTAAAATTAGAAAGGAATATTCACAGGCCATAAACTCGTTGAAATTAGAATGGGATATCTACAGGCAATGAAACTCGTTAAATTAGAATGGAATATTCACAAACCATGAAACTCGTTAAAATTAGAATAGAAAATTCACAGGCCATAAAACTCGTTAAAATTAGAAAGGAATATTCACAAGTCATGAAATTCGTTAAAATTAGAAGGAATATTCACAGGCCATGAAACTCCTTAAAATTACAATGGAATATTCACAAACCGTGAAACACGTTAAAATTAGAATGGAATATTCACAAGCGGTGAAACTCGTTAAAATTAGAATAGAATGTTCACAAGCCGTGAAACTCGTTAAAATTAGAATGGAATATTCACAGCCCATGAAGCTCGATGAAATGAAAATGGAATACTCACAAGCCGTGAAACTCCTTAAAATTAGAATGGAATATTCACAGGCCATAAAACTCGTTAAAATTAGAATGGTATATTCACAGGTCATGAAACTCGTTAAAATTAGAATGGAATATTCACAGGCCATGAAACTCGTTAAAATTAGAATGGAATTTTCACAGGCCATCAAACTCCTTATAATTAGAATGGAATATTCACAAGCCATGAAACTCATTAAAATTAGAATGGAATATTCAGAGGCCATAACACTCGTTAAAATTAGAATGGAATATTCACAAGCCGTGAAACTCGTTAAAATAAAATGGAATATTCACAAGCCGTGAAACTCGTTAAAATTATAATGGAATATTCACAGGCCATGAAACTCGCTAAAATTAGAATGGAATATTTAAAAGTCGTGAAACTCGTAAAAATTAGAATGGAATATTTACAAGCCATAAAACTCGTTAAAATTAGAATGGAATATTCACAGGTCATGGAACTAGTTAAAATTAGAATGGAATATTCACAAGCCATGAAACTCATTAAAATTAGAATGGAATATTCACAGGCCATGAAACTCCTTAAAACTAGAATGGAATATTTACAGGCCAATGAAACTCCTTAAAATTACAATGGAATATTCACAAACCGTGAAACACGTTAAAATTAGAATGGAATATTCACAAGCAATGAAACTCATTAAAATTATAATGGGATATTCACAAGCCGTGAAACTCGTTAAAATGAAAATGGAATATTCACAAGCCGTGTAACTCGTTAAAATTATAATGGAATATTCACAGGCCATGAAACTCGTTAAAATGAGAATGGAATATTCACAGGCCATGAAACTCCTTATAATTAAAATGGAATATTCACAAGCCATGAAACTCGTTAAAATTAGAATGGAATATTTAAAAGCCGTGAAACTCGTTAAAATTAGAATGGAATATTTACAAGCCATTAAACTCGTTAAAATTAGAATGGAATATTCACAGGTCATGGAACTCGTTAAAATTAGAATGGAATATTCACAAGCCATGAAACTCATTAAAATTAGAATGGAATATTCACAGGCCATGAAACTCCTTAAAATTAGAATGAATATTTACAGGCCATGAAACTCATTAAAATTACAATGGAATATTCACAAGCCGTGAAACACGTTAAAATTATAATGGAATATTCACAAGCCATGAAATTCGTTAAAATTAGAATGGAATATTCACAGGCCATGAAACTCGTTAAAATTAGAATGGAATATTCACAGGCCATGAAACTAGTTAAAATTAGAATGGAATATTCACAAGCGGTGAAACTCGTTAAAATTAGAATGGAATGTTCACAAGCCGTGAAACTCGTTAAAATTAGAATGGTATATTCACAGGTCATGAAACTCGTTAAAATTAGAATGGAATATTCACAGGCCATGAAACTCGTTAAAATTAGAATGGAATATTCACAGGCCATGAAACTCATTAAAATTAGAATGGAATATTCACAGGCCATGAAATTCGTTAAAATTAGAATGGAATATTCACAAGCCGTGAAAATCGTTAAAATAAAATGGAATATTCACAAGCCGTGAAACTCGTAAAAATTATAATAAAATATTCACAGGCCATGAAACTCGCTAAAATTAGAATGGAATATTTAAAAGCCGTGAAACTCGCTAAAATTAGAATGGAATATTTAAAAGCCGTGAAACTCGTTAAAATTAGAATGGAATATTTAAAAGCCGTGAAACTCGTTAAAATTAGAATGGAATATTCACAAGCCGTGAAACACGTTAAAATTAGAATGGAATATTCACAAGCAATGAAACTCATTAAAATTATAATGGAATATTCACAAGCCGTGAAACTCGTTAAAATTAAAATGGAATATTCAAAAGCCGTGTAACTCGTTAAAATTATAATGGAATATTCACAGGCCATGAAACTCCTTATAATTATAATGGAATATTCACAAGCCATGAAACTCGTTAAAATTAGAATGGAATATTCACAAGCCGTAAAACTCGTTAAAATTAGAATGGAATATTCACAGGCCATGAAACTCGATGAAATAAAAATGGAATACTCACAAGCCGTGAAACTCCTTAAAATTAAAATGGAATATTCACAAGCCGTGTAACTCGTTAAAATTATAATGGAATATTCACAGGCCATGAAACTCGTTAAAACTAGAATGGAATATTTAAAAGCCGTGAAACTCGTTAAAATAAGAATAGAATATTCACAGGCCATGAAACTCGTTAAAATTAGAATGGAATATTCACAGGCCATGAAACTCCTTATAATTTGAATGGAATATTCACAGGCCATGAAACTCCTTAAAATTAGAATGGAATATTCACAAGCCGTGAAACACGTTAAAATTATAATGGAATATTCACCGGCCATGAAACTCATTAAAATTAGAATGGAATATTCACAGGCCATGAAACTCGTTAAAATTAGAATGGAATATTCTCAAGCCATGAAACTCGTTAAAATTAGAATGGAATAATCACAGGTCATGAAACTCGTTAAGATTAGAATTCAATATTCACAAGCCATGAAACTCATTAAAATTAGAATGGAATATTCACAGGTCATGAAACTCGTTAAAATTAGAATGGAATATTCACAGGCCAGGAAACTCGTTAAAATGAGAATGGAATATTCACAGGCCATGAAACTCCTTATAATTAGAATGGAATATTCACAAGCCATGAAACTCGTTAAAATTAGAATGGAATATTCACAGGCCATGAAACTCGTTAAAATTAGAATGGAATATTTACAGGTCATGAAACTCGTTAAAACTAGAATGGAATATTCACAGGTCATAAAACTTGTTAAAATTAGAATGGAATATTCACAGGCCATGAAACTCGTTAAAATTAGAATGGAATATTCACAGGCCATGAAACTCTTTAAAATTAGAATGGAATATTTACAGTCCATGAAACTCGTTAAAATTAGAATGGAATATTCACAGGTCATGAAACTCGTTAAAATTAGAATGGAATATTCACAGGTCATGAAACTCGTTAAAATTATAATGGAATATTCACAGGCCATGAAACTCGTTTAAATTAGAATGGAATATTCACAAGCCATGAAACTCGTTAAAATTAGAATGGAATATTCACAGGCCATGAAACTCGTTTAAATTAGAATGGAATATTCACAGGCTATGAAACTCGTTAAAATAAGAATGGAATACTCACAAGCCATAAAACTCGTTAAAATTAGAATGGAATATTCACAGGTCATGGAACTCGTTAAAATTAGAATGGAATATTCACAAGCCATGAAACTCGTTAAAATTAGTATGGAATATTTAAAAGCCGTGAAACTCGTTAAAATTAAAATGGAATATTTACAAGCCGTGAAACTCGTTAAGATTAGAATGGAATATTCACAGGCTATGAAACTCGTTTAAAAAATGATGGAATAGTCACAGGCCATGAAACTCGTTAAAATTAGAATGGATATATTTAAAAGCCGTGAAACTCGTTAAAATTAGAAAGGAATATTCCCAGGCCATGAAACTCCTTAAAATTAGAATGGGATATCTACAGGCAATGAAACTCGTTAAATTGGAATGGAATATTCACAAACCATGAAACTCGTTAAAATTAGAATAGAATATTCACAGGTCATAAAACTCGTTAAAATTAGAAAGGAATATTCACAAGTCATGAAATTCGTTAAAATTAGAAGGAATATTCACAGGCCATGAAACTCGTTAAAATTAGAATGGAATATTCACAGGCCATAAAACTAGTTAAAATTAAAATGGAATATTCACAAGCGGTGAAACTCGTTAAAATTAGAATAGAATGTTCACAACCCGTGAAACTCGTTAAAATTAGAATGGAATATTCACAGGCCATGAAGCTCGATGAAATTAAAATGGAATACTCACAAGCCGTGAAACTCCTTAAAATTAGAATGGAATATTCACAGGCCATGAAACTCGTTAAAATTATAATGGAATATTCACAGGCCATGAAACTCGCTAAAATTAGAATGGAATATTTAAAAGCCATGAAACTCATTAAAATTAGAATGGAATATTCACAAGCAATGAAACTCATTAAAATTATAATGGGATATTCACAAGCCGTGAAACTCGTTAAAATTAAAATGGAATATTCACAAGCCGTGTAACTCGTTAAAATTATAATGGAATATTCACAGGCCATGAAACTCGTTAAAATGAGAATGGAATATTCACAGGCCATGAAACTCCTTATAATTAAAATGGAATATTCACAAGCCGTGAAACTCGTTAAAATTAGAATGGAATATTTACAAGCCATTAAACTCGTTAAAATTAGAATGGAATATTCACAGGTCATGGAACTCGTTAAAATTAGAATGGAATATTCACAAGCCATGAAACTCATTAAAATTAGAATGGAATATTCACAGGCCATGAAACTCCTTAAAATTAGAATGAATATTTACAGGCCATGAAACTCATTAAAATTACAATGGAATATTCACAAGCCGTGAAACACGTTAAAATTATAATGGAATATTCACAAGCCATGAAATTCGTTAAAATTAGAATGGAATATTCACAGGCCATGAAACTCGTTAAAATTAGAATGGAATATTCACAGGCCATGAAACTAGTTAAAATTAGAATGGAATATTCACAAGCGGTGAAACTCGTTAAAATTAGAATGGAATGTTCACAAGCCGTGAAACTCGTTAAAATTAGAATGGAATATTCACAAGCGGTGAAACTCGTTAAAATTAAAATGGAATATTCACAAGCCATGAAACTCGTTAAAATTAGAATGGTATATTCACAGGTCATGAAACTCGTTAAAATTAGAATGGAATATTCACAGGCCATGAAACTCGTTAAAATTAGAATGGAATATTCACAGGCCATGAAACTCATTAAAATTAGAATGGAATATTCACAGGCCATGAAATTCGTTAAAATTAGAATGGAATATTCACAAGCCGTGAAAATCGTTAAAATAAAATGGAATATTCACAAGCCGTGAAACTCGTAAAAATTATAATGGAATATTCACAGGCCATGAAACTCGCTAAAATTAGAATGGAATATTTAAAAGCCGTGAAACTCGCTAAAATTAGAATGGAATATTTAAAAGCCGTGAAACTCGTTAAAATTAGAATGGAATATTTAAAAGCCGTGAAACTCGTTAAAATTAGAATGGAATATTCACAAGCCGTGAAACACGTTAAAATTAGAATGGAATATTCACAAGCAATGAAACTCATTAAAATTATAATGGAATATTCACAAGCCGTGAAACTCGTTAAAATTAAAATGGAATATTCAAAAGCCGTGTAACTCGTTAAAATTATAATGGAATATTCACAGGCCATGAAACTCCTTATAATTATAATGGAATATTCACAAGCCATGAAACTCGTTAAAATTAGAATGGAATATTCACAAGCCGTAAAACTCGTTAAAATTAGAATGGAATATTCACAGGCCATGAAACTCGATGAAATAAAAATGGAATACTCACAAGCCGTGAAACTCCTTAAAATTAAAATGGAATATTCACAAGCCGTGTAACTCGTTAAAATTATAATGGAATATTCACAGGCCATGAAACTCGTTAAAACTAGAATGGAATATTTAAAAGCCGTGAAACTCGTTAAAATAAGAATAGAATATTCACAGGCCATGAAACTCGTTAAAATTAGAATGGAATATTCACAGGCCATGAAACTCCTTATAATTTGAATGGAATATTCACAGGCCATGAAACTCCTTAAAATTAGAATGGAATATTCACAAGCCGTGAAACACGTTAAAATTATAATGGAATATTCACCGGCCATGAAACTCATTAAAATTAGAATGGAATATTCACAGGCCATGAAACTCGTTAAAATTAGAATGGAATATTCTCAAGCCATGAAACTCGTTAAAATTAGAATGGAATAATCACAGGTCATGAAACTCGTTAAGATTAGAATTCAATATTCACAAGCCATGAAACTCATTAAAATTAGAATGGAATATTCACAGGTCATGAAACTCGTTAAAATTAGAATGGAATATTCACAGGCCAGGAAACTCGTTAAAATGAGAATGGAATATTCACAGGCCATGAAACTCCTTATAATTAGAATGGAATATTCACAAGCCATGAAACTCGTTAAAATTAGAATGGAATATTCACAGGCCATGAAACTCGTTAAAATTAGAATGGAATATTTACAGGTCATGAAACTCGTTAAAACTAGAATGGAATATTCACAGGTCATAAAACTTGTTAAAATTAGAATGGAATATTCACAGGCCATGAAACTCGTTAAAAGTAGAATGGAATATTCACAGGCCATGAAACTCTTTAAAATTAGAATGGAATATTTACAGGTCATGAAACTCGTTAAAATTAGAATGGAATATTCACAGGTCATGAAACTCGTTAAAATTATAATGGAATATTCACAGGCCATGAAACTCGTTTAAATTAGAATGGAATATTCACAAGCCATGAAACTCGTTAAAATTAGAATGGAATATTCACAGGCCATGAAACTCGTTTAAATTAGAATGGAATATTCACAGGCTATGAAACTCGTTAAAATAAGAATGGAATACTCACAAGCCATAAAACTCGTTAAAATTAGAATGGAATATTCACAGGTCATGGAACTCGTTAAAATTAGAATGGAATATTCACAAGCCATGAAACTCGTTAAAATTAGTATGGAATATTTAAAAGCCGTGAAACTCGTTAAAATTAAAATGGAATATTTACAAGCCGTGAAACTCGTTAAGATTAGAATGGAATATTCACAGGCTATGAAACTCGTTTAAAAAATGATGGAATAGTCACAGGCCATGAAACTCGTTAAAATTAGAATGGATATATTTAAAAGCCGTGAAACTCGTTAAAATTAGAAAGGAATATTCCCAGGCTATGAAACTCGTTAAAATTAGAAAGGAATATTCACAGGCCATGAAACTCGTTGAAATTAGAATGGGATATCTACAGGCAATGAAACTCGTTAAATTGGAATGGAATATTCACAAACCATGAAACTCGTTAAAATTAGAATAGAATATTCACAGGTCATAAAACTCGTTAAAATTAGAAAGGAATATTCACAAGTCATGAAATTCGTTAAAATTAGAAGGAATATTCACAGGCCATGAAACTCGTTAAAATTAGAATGGAATATTCACAGGCCATGAAACTCGTTAAAATTAGAATGGAATATTCACAGGCCATGAAACTCCTTATAATTTGAATGGAATATTCACAGGCCATGAAACTCCTTAAAATTAGAATGGAATATTCACAAGCCGTGAAACACGTTAAAATTATAATGGAATATTCACAGGCATTAAAACTCGTTAAAATTAGAATGAAATATTCACAAGCCATGAAAGTCGTTAAAATTAGAATGGAATATTCACAGGTCATGAAACTCGTTAAAATTAGAATGGAATTTTCACAGGCCATGAAACTCCTTATAATTAGAATGGAATATTCACAAGCCATGAAACTCATTAAAATTAGAATGGAATATTCACAGGCCATAAAACTCGTTAAAATTAGAATGGAATATTCACAACCCGTGAAACTCGTTAAAATAAAATGGAATATTCACAAGCCGTGAAACTCGTTAAAATTATAATGGAATATTCACAGGCCATGAAACTCGCTAAAATTAGAATGGAATATTTAAAAGCCGTGAAACTCGTAAAAATTAGAATGGAATATTTACAAGCCATAAAACTCGTTAAAATTAGAATGGAATATTCACAGGTCATGGAACTAGTTAAAATTAGAATGGAATATTCACAAGCCATGAAACTCATTAAAATTAGAATGGAATATTCACAGGCCATGAAACTCCTTAAAACTAGAATGGAATATTTACAGGCCAATGAAACTCCTTAAAATTACAATGGAATATTCACAAACCGTGAAACACGTTAAAATTAGAATGGAATATTCACAAGCAATGAAACTAATTAAAATTATAATGGAATATTCACAAGCCGTGAAACTCGTTAAAATTAAAATGGAATATTCACAAGCCGTGTAACTCGTTAAAATTAGAATGGAATATTCACAGGCCATGAAACTCGTTAAAACTAGAATGGAATATTTAAAAGCCGTGAAACTCGTTAAAATTAGAATAGAATATTCACAGGCCATGAAACTCGTTAAAATGAGAATGTAATATTCACAGGCCATGAAACTCCTTATAATTAGAATGGAATATTCACAAGCCATGAAACTCGTTAAAATTAGAATGGAATATTCACAAGCCGTGAAACTCGTTAAAATAAAATGGAATATTCACAAGCCGTGAAACTCGTTAACATTATAATGGAATATTCACAGGCCATGAAACTCGTTGAAATTAGTATGGAATATTCACAAGCCGTGAAACTCGTTAAAATTAGAATGGAATATTCACAGGCCATGAAACTCGTTAAAATTAGAATGGAATATTCACTGACTCCTGAAAATGTATAGATCTTTGACAGCGTTCCTCAGAAATATAAAGAGAAAGCTGAAATTCTACTGAATTTGATACGTCCCAGTTGGGATCTAACATGAAATGATCGTGCAAGATTAAGTATTAGTGGAATATTTATCACAAACAACAACATTATCGACCTAATCAACAATGTGCGACGAAAACGAACAAATTTTAGCCTTACAGGCTGGAAAGAATGTACAAAACTATTATCAAATATGATCATTTCCCAGGAAGTTAATGGAAACATAGACAGATGGAATTAAATGAAACATGATACACGTTAGAAATGACATAAACTTACTGTATCTAAATGGGATAATTTAAATAAGGTACTGCTGTTTTATTTGTTCATTTGTGTCTTGACTGCCATCATGAACTGTTGACAGCCTTTTAAGTTAAGTAATAGTTTGAGTCGTCTGAGAATTAGCATTTACTTTTGTAAAGGTCAAATTATTACTTGTGTTAACATTCCTACGAAAAGACGTTTCTAGTCCTGATTTCTCCAAGCCTGTTCCCCTGGCTGTGGTTTCGCTAGATAGTAGATAGAGACAGTGAGATTCTCGTTAATCCATTCACTAATGGATTTAAATGGCAATTTCATTTAAATACAAAATTATTAGCCTAGTATTAATAACCTTTCAAGTTGCTCTGGGGCCTATTAGGTCCCACTTTTCGGAGGAGTGTCAAAGACAAATCTGACGTAAAAGTTAAATAAAAATGGTTGACATAAAAAAATAATATCTAATAAAACTCTACAATCTATCTATTATAACCATTCACATCCTGTTAATTTTGGTGGAATACAGCCTTTGTCTAGATCTGTGACAGCTAGGTAAACCCAAAAGTTTAAATTAGATTAAAGACTGGTTAAGTCGTCATGATAGATACACTTTACACAAACCAGTTCAATATAAGTTTTCGAGAAACTAAGTTATCGTTTTAGGGATTAATGAACAAGTGCAGGGTGATTTGGTGAATCTCTCTAATCTTATTCAATGTAATAATCACTCACGTTTATCACCGTGTTTTCTAAATATGCATGGGTTCAAGGATAACAAGGTGCAACACTTGTAAAATCTTTGAAACATTTTAAAACGGGGTTAAAACCTTGTAAACTCCAAACCGATGCTGGGACAGAGTTTAATAATCGTTTCATTCAACGATATCTCAAGAAACAAGACATTCACTTTTTTATTACACATAACAAAACAAAAGCATCTATAGCATAAATAATTAATGACTATCTTAAACCTAGAATGTTGCGCTACTTTACTCAATGTAGAACTTATAAATATATCATCATGTTGAAACATCTGGTCAGTGCTTATAATTTATCGTATCATCGTAGATTTAAAATAAGACCAATAGATGTTAATTACTCTAATCAGTCTGTGGTGAAGAAAACGCTTTACCAACTATCAACTAAAGTAAAATTTCACTTCAATGAAGGTGACCTAGTACGTATTAATAAAGTGAAGCGTCAGTTTAAGAAGGGTTATAGGCCTGATTGGACATATTAAATATATACAATTTACCAGAGAATAGAGAAAAATCCACCACTTTATAAACTACAAGACTATCTTCGAGAAAAATTACGAATCCCAACTACATAGAGTTATAAACTCTCCGAAGACGTCTGTGCTATTGAAGAAATATTATGTAAACAAGGAAGGGGCAAAACACACAACATTTTGTAAAATGGATAGGATATCCTGATCAATGTAATAGCTGGATGCCTGAAAGAGATCTGAATTGCCTACCATCACAAAATGTTACGTATACATATGTTTCTTTGTATTCAACATGGCTCAACTATACGTTACGTTACCCTGCAATAGTTCTATGAATGATTTTCCTAATATTACTCTGGCAAGTTTCCTATACATCTTCCGATGTCTATTGACCTTGTAGAATGAGGGAAATTCCCTTGACAGAAGTACAATATCCATATAGTTGACATAATATATCTGATAGTACAGGCTGTATCAGTTCATTAACTGCCTCTGATGATCACAATAAAAATCATTTATATTACACCTGGTCATTACAAAGAACGTGAACATTTAATTAGAATACTAAACAGACTGAACGAGTTAGCCAATGAAACTAACATGCATCCTGCATTTGAATACGATTCATTCACGAGAAAAGCAAATGTTAATATGAGAGAAGGATACTTGGTATTATTTGATCCGGTACTATTTATAATACTCGGGTTTGAGAATAATCGTATAGCATCAGAACCCATATAGTTCCACATAGTGTTAATATACATGGAGGATTTTATTCACTCTGTGTTTACTCAGATATTATGGAACTCGATATTATTGGTGATGCATACGTACCACTGTAAAGAATTGCTCAAGTTAAAGGTTGGGTTTGGTTTGTTTTGAATTTCGCGCAAAGCTACATGAGGGCTATCTGCGCTAGCCGTTCCTAATTTAGCAGTGTAAGACTAGAGGGAAGGCAGCTATTCATTACCACATTCCACCAACTCTTGGGCTACTCTTTTACCAAAGAAAAGTGGGATTGACCGTTACATAACGCCCCCACGGCTGAAAGGGCGAGCATATTTGGTGTGACGTATTCGGGATTCGAACCCGCCATCCTTAGATTACGAGACGAGTGCCTTAACGACCTTGCCCAAGTTAAAGGTCAAGATGGTCACTGAAAAATTCACAAATCCTCAACACAGACCCACGGGGCTCGGTATGACCAGGTGGTTAGGGCGCTTGACTCCCAGACTGAGAGTTGGGGGTTTGAATCCCCGTCACACCAAACATGTTCGCCCCTTTTAGCCATGTGGGCGTTATAATGTGACGGTCAATCCCACTATTCGTTTGTAAAAGAGTAGCCCAAGAGTTGGTGGTGAAAGTTGATGACTAGCTGCCTTCCCTCTGGTCTTACACTGCTAAATTGGGGTAGGCTAGTGCAGACATCCCTCATGTATCTCATATATATAGACATGTAAACATGTGTTATGTGAACAGACTGAATATATATATATATATATATATATATATATAAAGAGAGGCATGTGTATGTATTTAAGCATAAAGCGGCACAATGGGTTCTCTGTGCTTTGTCCAGCACGTGTATCGAAACCCGGCTTCTAGCACTGTAAGTACGAAGGCATACCGTTGGGCCAATAGGAATCATGTAGACATGTAAACATGCAACAACAGTGACAATTGAAATGAAACACAGTGTTAAGTGAACACAATATATATATATATATATGCTGTTAAGATAAGGTAGAGACATTAAAATATCATAACAGTACAAGTAAAAAAACCTTAAAATATCATAACAGTACAAGTAAAAAAATCTTAAAATATATTTCAAACATAAAGATAATAAGTACGAGTATATAGCTAACAACAACAAAACAATGTTTTTTTTCGTTACGTAGTATTTAGAAATTGCTGACCAATTTACGTTAACAACAGTAACTAAAAACTAAAAAATATTTCAGAATTTGAGAGATTAACTGCAAACAGCAAATATTTTGTGAATTGCATTATGAAGAGAAAAAACAATTGAATATTTTTTATTTTATTTTATTTCACACGACGTAAAATTTTGATTCATAAAAACGAACATTATTCGCTTTTATGGAATTCTAATCTCAGAAAAAGAAAGACAACCTAACACTGAAATTACGTAACTAAAGAAAAAGTGTTCAATTTCAACCGACTTTTTTCGAGCCATACAAACTATTGAAGTGAATTAATATTACACATTCAAACTGTACACGTATATATATACGTACAGTTGCATATATGTATATATATGCTCAAGTAGAACTGTGGTATAATTAATTAAGTATTCACTTTTGTAGTTCCAGGTAGAACTGTGATATAACGTATGGATAAGGATTTGATACTCAGTAAAACTGTAATAAAACTCATGTAAGGCTAGCAGTTTGATATTGAAGTCATGTGAGGATAACGTTTTGATAGTCACTAGAACTGCGATATAATATTCATATGAAGCTAACAGTTTGATGTTCAGTAGAACTGTAATATAATACATGTAAGGCTAACAGTTTGATGTTCAGTAGAACTGTAATATAACTCATGTAAGGCTAACGGTTTGATGTTCAGTAGAACTGTAATATAACTCATGTAAGGCTAACAGTTTGATGTTCACTAGAACTGTAATATAACTCATGTAAGGCTAACAGTTTGATGTTCAGTAGAACTGTAATATAACTCATGTAAGGCTAACAGTTTGATGTTCAGTAGAACTGTAATATAACTCATGCAAGGCTAACAGTTTGATGTTCAGTAGAACTGTAATATAACTCATGTAAGGCTAACAGTTTGATGTTCAGTAGAACTGTAATATAACTCATGTAAGGCTAACAGTTTGATGTTCAGTAGAACTGTAATATAGCTCATGTTAGGCTAACAGTTTGATGTTCAGTAGAACTGTAATATAACTCATGTAAGGCTAACAGTTTGATGTTCAGTAGAACTGTAATATAACTCGTGTAAGGCTAACAGTTTGAAGTTCAGTAGAACTGTAATATAACTCATGTAAGGCTAACAGTTTGATGTTCAGTAGAACTGTAATATAATTCATGTAAGGCTAACAGTTTGATGTTCAGTAGAACTGTAATATAACTCATGTTAGGCTAACAGTTTGATGTTCAGTAGAACTGTAATATAACTCATGTAAGACTAACAGTTTGATGTTCGGTAGAACTGTAATATAATTCATGTAAGGCTAACAGTTTGATGTTCAGTAGAACTGTAATATAACTCATGTAAGGCTAACAGTTTGATGTTCAGTAGAACTGTAATATAACTCATGCAAGGCTAACAGTTTGATGTTCAGTAGAACTGTAATATAATACATGTAAGGCTAACAGTTTGATGTTCAGTAGAACTGTAATATAACTCATGTAAGGCTAACGGTTTGATGTTCAGTAGAACTGTAATATAACTCATGTAAGGCTAACAGTTTGATGTTCACTAGAACTGTAATATAACTCATGTAAGGCTAACAGTTTGATGTTCAGTAGAACTGTAATATAACTCATGTAAGGCTAACAGTTTGATGTTCAGTAGAACTGTAATATAACTCATGCAAGGCTAACAGTTTGATGTTCAGTAGAACTGTAATATAACTCATGTAAGGCTAACAGTTTGATGTTCAGTAGAACTGTAATATAACTCATGTAAGGCTAACAGTTTGATGTTCAGTAGAACTGTAATATAGCTCATGTTAGGCTAACAGTTTGATGTTCAGTAGAACTGTAATATAACTCATGTAAGGCTAACAGTTTGATGTTCAGTAGAACTGTAATATAACTCGTGTAAGGCTAACAGTTTGAAGTTCAGTAGAACTGTAATATAACTCATGTAAGGCTAACAGTTTGATGTTCAGTAGAACTGTAATATAATTCATGTAAGGCTAACAGTTTGATGTTCAGTAGAACTGTAATATAACTCATGTTAGGCTAACAGTTTGATGTTCAGTAGAACTGTAATATAACTCATGTAAGACTAACAGTTTGATGTTCGGTAGAACTGTAATATAATTCATGTAAGGCTAACAGTTTGATGTTCAGTAGAACTGTAATATAACTCATGTAAGGCTAACAGTTTGATGTTCAGTAGAACTGTAATATAATTCATGTAAGGCTAACAGTTTGATGTTCAGTAGAACTGTAATATAAGTCATAGAAAATTAACTTAAAGATATTTATTTAAAAAGGGAAGGTTTACAAGGTACAGTTACGAATACAGTACAAATTATTATTTACTCAAGAGGTTTCTGTTTATTGGATTAGTAGCATTAATTATCCAATGTTTTATTTACTGACACTCAAATTAAAAGTAACAATAACTCATTTGAAATTTATTACCTTAAAAATCTTTATTTTTACAGTTAATCAAAATTATCTTACAAGTACCTTAAACTTAGCTATATTATTTTTAGCCATATTTTAATAAACATAAATATTGGTGTTTTTGTCAAATGCTTAACATGTTGTTTCCAGTTTACATTTTTCTCAGTTTTTAAAACTGAGGGAGACCTATGATATGACTCATAGAGTATTTGCATTCTTATTCTGGGGTAAGAACTGTGCTATAACTCATTAAAGGTATTAAAACTGTAATATAAGTCATTAAACGTTCAATGTTTGATAGTCGGTTAAAATTGTAGTGGGAGAAAAATTGTTTATTTGTTGTTTTTTTAATTTCGCACAAAGCTACACGAGGGCTATCTGCGCTAACCACTCCTAATTTTGTAGTGTAAGACAAGAGGGAAGGCAGCTAGTCATCATCACCCACTGCCAACTCTTGGGTTACTCTTTTACCATCGAATAGTGGGATTGATCGTGACATCATAACGCCATCACGGCTGAAAGGGCGAGCATTTTTTTAATGTGACGGGAATTCGAACCCCACGACCCTCGGATTACCACTCGAGTGCTCTAACCACCTGACCATGCCTGACTCTTCGAGAACAACCTTTCGTATTTGTTCAGCAATACTTTATTTAAACTCGTGAGCCTTTTGTGTTTGACAGAAGTAAAATTAAGTTGATAAAGAGGACATAAGAATAACATGGCAACACCAAAGTATTTTTACACTATATAACATTTATCAGGAAATATTATGACAATTTCTTCAAAACTCAGTAGAGCCACGACAGATGGGGCGTAGTTGACGTACTTTCAGTGCCCGGATTGTGAATTCTAGGACTCTTAATTCGTGTTCTGAGACCTCAGAACCTCGGTCTGTAGGTGTGTTATAAGAGTGACAGGAACCATTAACTCCCACTATTACACTTCCCAAGACTTGGAGGCCCGTCATGGCCAGGTGGTTAAGGCACTCGACTCGTAATCCGAGGGTCGCGGGTTCGAATCCCTGTCGCATCAAACATGCTCGTCCTATCAGCCGTGGAGGCGTTATAATGTGACGGTCAATCCGACTATTCGATGGTAAAATAGAAGCGATAGATAGTAATGACTAACTGCCTTCCCTCTAGTCTTACACTACTAAATTAGGAACAGCTAGTGCAGATAGCCCTCGAGTAGCTTTGCGCGAAATTCAAAACAAACCAAACCCAAGAGTTGGCGGTGGGTGTTGTTCACTAGCTGTTTTCCCTCCAAGTTAACAGTTTAAAACTAGGAGTAGCTACTGCAAATATCCTTATCCAGCATTGCGAATATCTGAAACAAACAAATTAGTTTAAAAGAAAAAGATAATGTACATGTGAGCTGTTAATAACTGTGATTCATTTTTGTTGTTGTTTACCTTCAGTTTGATAATGTTTACAGTTTTAAAAATACTGTGGCACGCTGGCCTACTGAATATTTTAATTTGTGTTAATGTTCTTTGTTTTGTTTTTTATTCAAATTTTGTTCATGTATTTTCAAAGTTTTGCTTGACCGTTTTAAAATGAATTTTTCTTTCTTGGCTTTACCATATTGGCTTAGTGATAAGCTTTAGAAGTTAAACAAAAAGTTGAGTGTTTGTTTATTTATTTGTTTAGAATTAAGCACAAAACTACACAATGGGCAATCTGTGCTCTGACCATTACGATTTTCGAAACCCGGTTTCAAGCGGTGTCAGTCCACAGACATATCGCTGTGCCACTAGAGGGCACTCGAGTGTCCGATTTTTGCGATGAGTACTGTACAGATTGCCCATTGTCTAGTTCTGTGTTTAATAAAAAAAATCATTAATATATTTTAGTTCATTAAAATTTCTTGCGTTCTTCTTACTGATCTTCATTTTCTGTGTTCTGACTTTTCGTTTTAATATTCATTCAGCAGTCTGTACAGTTTCGTTTTTTCTTGCATGTTTATGTTACTTCACGACCACTATACAGTCAGAGCTTTGATAATAGAAACAAAGCGATTAACTAAAGCATGTTCGAAAACTAAAACTTTCCAAAGCAAAATAAGTCAACAGCACTGAAAGTTACCTGTCATATTCATCACGTCATTGCACGTGGACTTGGTCACCTCCACCTCTAATGCAGCTTACCCAGATCGATGTGCTCTAGCGGCATCTTGCAGTTAGTCTAACCTTCCCTCTAACTCCCCTCCATTCCCCAAGATATTATTATTGAGAGTGGAGAAAAATCGATAGCGTTGCCTAATCTACTTCTCGTAGTCGTCTATCTCGGTTTTAATATACTTAGCACAGTATGAATATTATGCTTTAGGTCAGTTGAAAGCTAAAATAGGACTTAGAAAAAAAATCATGCGCAACCACCAGTAGTTTCCTCAGACATTGCAGTTAGTTATTTGGAATTAATCGTTAAATGAGTTGTACTAAAATAAATTGAAGCAGTTAATAAACCCATCGTGAACAACATTCTCTCAAGTATAAATTTATAAGTCGGCTTTTATTTAACTAACATTACTGTAGATCCAAGGAATGTTCTGACTGGGAAATATTAAACCCGTCTTCATCTTCTATCTACGCGTTATTTCCACCATTCTGGTGACCAGCACGGCTAGGTTGTTAGAGCGCTCGAGTCGAAATCCGAGGGTCGCGGACTCGAATCTCCATCACCCCAAACATGTTCGCCCTTTTGGCCGTGGGAACGTTATAAAGTGACAATTAGTCCCATTATTCGTTGGTAAAAGAGTAGCCCAAGAGTTGGCCATAGGTGGTAATTACTAACTGCCTTCCCTCTAGTCTTACTCTACTAAATTAGGGTTAGCTAGTGCAGATAGCCCTCGTGTAGCTTTACGCGAATTTAAAAACAAATTTTCGACATTCTGATTCGTGCTCAACTTGCTTTTATTGTCTTTCTCTTTATTAGTTTTTATGTGTTAACGTTGTGTAATATTGTGTCCTTCAATCATTGTTAAACTGTCTTAATTGTGTTTTTCTATTGTATTAGTTCATTAGTTATTGTAGCTTACAATCAAGTCATCCACGGTACTGTAAATTTTGGAAAAAATATTACCGCCTGTACGGAAAGGAATGAGCAAAAGGATTACAAGTAATTCTTATTTACTTTGTTAGATATGAGCAGGTAAGAGAGGGGAAGATTATAAATATTTTCTAGGAGAAAAAAGTGTTATTCACACTCTTGAGCCATCAAACTGTTATTCACACTCTTGAGCTAACAAAGTGTTATTCACACTCTTATGCTAACAAAGTGTTATTTACATTTTTGAGCTAACAAAAGCTTGTTCACACTTTTGAACTAATAAAATGTTATTCACACTAGTGGGTTAACAAAGTGTTATTCACATTCTTGAGCTTAGTAGTGGTTTGTTGTATAACTATCAGAGACTCTTTTACTGTCAGTTTTAACTGTAAAAGCCGAACTTTGAACATTCAAGCATTTTATAATTGTAAGTGCCAAATGGGCTGTACACCGAAGGTAGTGTTTGAAATCACGGTAACACTTTCCCTTTAGAGACAAGAATGAAGTGTTTACTATTAATAACTGACACAACCAGTTTCAGCGAGTACACGACCTTCACGTACCACAATGTGTTGTATAACATTTTGGTATGGGTCGTCATAGCGCGTGAGAAGATTTAATCAACCATAGATGTGCTCCTGAGGAGGGGAAAAAAAATGTTTGATAAGTTAAGCTACAAGTTGAAGCATATTCGAAGCCATCACATTGGAAACATTTATCCTTATAGATTAAATGTTTTCTCTCTTGCTTTGCCATTTTAAAAACTAATCATTGCTTGTATAAAAAGAAAATATAAAACATATTCATTCTCATGGTTTGTTTGTTTGTTTGTTTTTTGAATTTCGCACAAAGCTACTCGAGGGCTATCTGTGTTAGCCGTCCCTAATTTAGCAGTGCAATACTAGAGGGAAGGCAGCTAGTCATCACCACCCACCGCCAACTCTTGGGCTACTCTTTTACCAACGAATAGTGGGATTGACCGTCACATTATAACGCCCCCACGGCTGGGAGGGCGAGCATGTTTGGCGCGACCGGGATGCGAACCCGCGACCCTCAGATTGTTTTTGTTCTTGTTGTTTCAAATTTTCAACTTATTTCAAGTTTTATTCTTGATATAGAAAGCCGGTCAAGGGTACCACTAACTGAGTCACAAAGAATAGTTCTTATGACCTCCATTACAACTTTCTGAAGAAGGTATTTGCTGATCAGCTTCAGCATGAATTGACCCAACTTTAAAATCTGTTTGCTACAAGTATACTAGTCAGAAAGTGCAAAATGAACTTCTCTCTCTCAAGCTGAACAACTAAGCACTTGCCCAAGTGTTAATTCGAACTTTCATCGTGTTGTTTTCGCAAACTTATTTCCAGTCTCATCCTTTTATGTAAAGACTCGTAATCAAGTCGAGGTATTCCTGTTATTTCGCGGTCCTCGCAGTCTACTTTGATAGAAATGAAAGCAATCTAAGAATATCTCAAGTTTAAAGTGGACAACTCGTAAGTTCTATCTTATTTCGTGATCCTAAGTAAGACTTTTCTGTCAAAGAATTTTCTGTTGTTCACTGGTTCTGGAATACATTTTCTGTTCTGTTATAAACATAATTATACTCATCATTATATCAGCATAATGTACTTTGATATTCAAGTATACACCGTGAAATGGATTAAAAACTGCAAATAAAAATTATTTCGCCATCCCAGAAGTGCTCAAGACCTGTTCAATAAAATGTTTCACCTTCAGGTGGTCATCTCTATTTACAAGGCTTAAAGGTAGGAAAAGAACTTTCTCTTATTTATAAAACACAAGTTATGAAAATGTCTAAGACATTAATTAGCTTTCGGCTTTAGTGTAAAATCTGCATTTGAAGCTTGTTATACGAACCAGTGTTACCATTTTAAATGTTTTTTTTGTTTGTTTTATCTTTGGTTTACTTATCAAACGTGGGTGTTATCTAGTGTAAAAGCAGCCAGCGTAAAACATAACTTCACATATTTTACAGTCAAAAGGTAAATGAAACCGGAAAATTAATTAATAATTCAAGGATTAGTGTGATGCAAAGTGTTACATTGGAGTAATAAATGGAATTATAAGCTTTTACATATTAATTCCATTCAACAGGTTTTTTTGAGTGGTGATGTAACATAGAAATATCATTATAAGTTTATTAGTTGAGTGAGGGTAGATTTTTTTACACATTTTTAACTATTTGGTGGGAAACTATACATTTATCATTTCGCGAATTTAACAAATCTAATATACAAAATAAACACTATTTAAATAGACACATGTCATTCTTAGGAGGCCAGCTATGGCAACGTATCATATCACTGATGTTACCTATCGAGATCGTGCCATTCACAATCACCTTTGTCAACACAATGTAAAAAATATTCAATGACTGGTTACATACATTACAGCGATTTGCACTAAATCAATTTTCAGCAGGTCACGCAAGAAATGCAAAAATGTTATGGTAGAACAGTTTGTATCATAACTACCTTTTGAAATCGTTTTGAGTTTGGTAGTCAGTGTGATGCTATCTAAAACTGATAATATTTTGGAAAAGTATGTAACAGTCTTTTTCTGACTCAAAATATTTATATCTTTAGTTCATAAAGATGCATTCAGACCAGGGATTTGGAATTTCGAAGATAAACGTAGTTCTTTTACGTAATAGTATTGGAAAATAAAGGGACGTAAAACAATTTGGATTTGGTTTGATTTGAATTTCGCGCAAAGCTACACGAGGGATATCTGCGCTAGCCATCCCTAATTTAGCAGTGTAAGACTAGAGGGAAGGCAGCTAGTCATCAACACCAACCGCCAATTCTTGGGCTACTCTTTTACCAACGAATAGTGGGACTGACTATCACATTATAACACCCCCACAGCTGAAAGAGCGAGCATGTTTGGTGTGACTGGGATTCGAACCAGCGACCCTCGAATTATGAGTCGAGTGTTTTAACCACCTGGCATTGCTGAGCCCCAAATAACTTGGAAAACTAGGACCATCCAGAAAAAATCCTGCTACAAGTTGTACTCCAGCATGGTGAACAAAATGCTGCATCTTGTAACAGGTGAGAATCTAAAAATACAAAGATCAGTGGTAAAAGTCGTCTATGAGCTCTAGGTAACAATATGCAATATAATAAAAAAAGGATCTCCATCTGGAAATACAACATAAGCCACGTGCACACAAGATGCTTCCACAAAATATATATTCAACCGCCGCTTATAGGTTTCTTTCCATGTGATCATATTTTCCGAAAGAATGCTGGTGATCAATTATGGAAACAATGCAAAGACGAGAGGTATGCTTTGAACACAGCAGCCTTAAAATGGAGCTATTTGCAATGGATACTATGCTGCAGAACTATTGCTAAAACATCAGGTCATCCCTTAAGTAATGTTCGATTTTAGGTTCAGAGAAAAGAAATGATTCCAAACGCTTTTAATGTTATTTAATCAATAATGTATGTTTCATTATTATTAATTACTTCCTTTCAACGGTTCACAAGCTTCTGAATACCACTCTATAAAATTCTTGGGGTTTGGAGGAAAAGAATGTAGAGAGGGTAGTTTTGACATCTTCATGTGTTCCATTGTCTGCGGCGCTTAACATTTTTATAATATACCTATTTTTCATCTCCAGTCACTAACTTGTCTATAAAAGATGAGTTACATCAACGAGAGTGCAGAGAAGGGCAAATGTCAACTCTTGCTCTAAGGTTGGCTTCTGTTAAATCATGGTGGACTCATTTCCTAAGTTTTGACACCTTTCAAAGCTGTTGCAGATGACGGTGAACTGTTTAATAGGTTGAATTAAGCTTCTGTACAAGTTATTCAACTGTTACAGCACAATCTTAATCAAGTGCAGCCAGCAGCAATCATTGTTAAACTCAACAGGACGACCTCAACATGACGAATCATTTAAGCTATAGTCACCTGATCTGAAGTTCTGAAACACCACCTTCGACATTTTCTTTCATTGAGAGACTCTACACCATAAACACCTTGAATGTTTCATGTAGTTTCTTTTGCACTATTGCCTTTTTTAAACTGATAAAGCATTATATGCCTAATATGCTCCTCAGACACATCCATCTTCATTAGGGTTTATTTGATTAACAATATGAAAACGTGGAGTTGGGTTAGTTTCTTTTATTTGTCTGAACATTTTTATACACATCCTACTACATGTTTTAGTCATTAAAGCCTTCTACAAAGACAGAAATGATGATGCACTTTCTGTATTAAATTTTCAGACATGACTTATGGGATGACCCGATATATGGTCGTCAAATAAAAGATGACCTTGACATGGCGACATGAACTGTAATGACGTGGTGAAACTCTATAATTGTTTTAATATACAGTACTTAATCTCTGCATAACAATCATACTACTAAAAACCCGTAGGTGTAATACTGCAGCAAAGCATTTGAACTCTTCAAAAATGGAGTAGCAAAGTATTTGAACTCTTGAGAAATTGAGTAGCAAAGCATTTGAACTCAAATAATTGGAAGAGTAAAACATTCTAAATAAAGAATAATCTACATTTAAGAAGGAGCGTTTTACGATGGTTGTAATTCAATTAATTCCATTATTTATATTTAAGTTTTAGGGTTAACGAATAGACTTTATGATATGAAAGTTGTAGTCACTCCTTTTTCACATCACATATTATGAGACGCTTTGAATACATACACACATACTAATATACAATAAACACATCATAGTAATGTTTTATGTTTTATAACCTTCCATTCGTTATCAAAAAAAAATATTTTACCTATATAATAGTTATTTACCTTATAATTCCAAGAAAAAAGGCTACTTTTGACTATAAAACAATAACAAATATTAAGAGAGTCACAAGTTAATGAAAAAGTTGTAAGGAAATACAAAATATGTTATAACCTAAAACACGAAAATTATGTGAAATGTAATATTCAGCTGAAACGAAACTTGTTTGTTGATCAATGCGGACCACCTAAAATAAGTAGTGACTACTATTGTTGTTTTTTGAAACCATGGACATATAACGAAGCTGTCATGACAGAACGTCGTAAAATTCAGATAAGTTTAGATGTTAACAGGAAATATCACTGTACACTATATTTTTATAAAATTTATAATGACCAAGTGTTGAACAGAATAATGACATTTTACCATTTTTTTTATTTTGATTTGTTTGATTTTGGAATTTAGTTCAAGCGGTTTGTATACTATCTTTGCTAGCCGTCCCTTCATTTGAAGTGATAGACGAAAGGTAAAACAGCTACTTAACAACCCTTACCGCCAACTCTTGGCAGACCAGTTAGTGGAATTTGACTGTTGCTCTTACAATGAAACCACAGAGCGGAGCATAATTTATGGTGGTAACGGAACGCGAACCATGTAGCACCACATACACAGTGTAAACACTAATAACTGGGCGGTACATGGCCTATTTTGTTATGAAATATATACACCAATGTGTGCCATTACTTTTGCGATAATCTTATATAAACATTATCAGTTTTAGTCTTATGATATTGGTATTTAAATTTAATCTTGATGTAGGCTCGTACTCAGAATATTGGAAACGGAAATTATAATTTGTGAGATCAAGTACCAAAACATATTGCACGAAGCACAATCAGTGCGCAAGCTATGTTAATGTAATGTGGATCTGGGGGATATGTCCCCCAGAAACCTTCTGCAAATAATCCGGCCTACCAAACCTAACATTAGCAATACGGGATTCCAATTCCAATGTGAATCGACAGAAGCCATTGTATATGACTATTTTAAGTAAAAAATTGTTAATACTTCATCAAAAGAATGTATACTATATAGGAAACGTTGAATTCCACAAGCAGCTGACAATAGCTTTATAAGCATAATTTTTTTTACAGCATGAAAATAAGGGGTTAGACAGAGCCCCCTCGATAGTCACCTGCACACGTGTGTGAGGTTATATTTACTTTTATCTTATAAACGGTTTTAGGGTTCATACGTGTTTTCGTTTTTTAAAATAAAACACAAACAGACTTCGTGACTTATTAATTTCATGTTTTACTTTATGAGATCGTAGCTTTTAAAAACCACAATGAAAATACCAAATATTATTATAGCTTGATATTAAAAATAATATACTGGCTTTTAACACTTAATTACTCACTTAGTTTACTTTAGAAACTGTCCTATTATAATTTTGATAAACATAGAAATATTTAACATGATTTAATTACTGTAAGCCCATTTGTAATAGTTTTAGGTCGCCTGAATAGTATTTTTTAGACACATTGTGGAGCTACTGTGGGTTAAACTGGACTTCAGTAATAGCTATCTTTTTATCTTACTTAAGTGGTTGATAAGGGCGACATTATCTGGTCACGTGACTTAAAAAACTCTTAGGACGCACCTGTTTCGATAATAGTTATCCAAGAATTGTCTTATCTTTTAGTTTATTGTCTTCCTTCGTTAAACACATTGTTTTTACTGTGTTTCGAAAGGTTGATATAAACGATGTTTACAAAAAATATTTAATAAATTGTTGTTTCTTATTAATTACAAAAACGTCTATCATTTTTCTATTGAGGTAAATCACTCCCTTTTTGAAGGTAATTTGAGTTTTACCGTAAGACGTTTCAATATTATAGCATTTTAGTAATTAAAGTACATATTTCCCAGCTGTATTTTTTACATGGCTATTTACAATTATTCTCGCTAGAGGCCGCGCTTTTCCATGTGAGTCTATGAGGACCATTCGATAATTTACGTCATAGTTGTAATTGTGAACTGATTAATTAATCAATTAAGATGTCCTTCCAAATTATAACATTAATTGATATGGCTCTTCGTTATTTTCTACTTGCATTAATTTTTCTAATCCGACCTTCTCGTCCAAATTCCAAACGTAATCGAATCAAGTGACTTTATTCTTGCCTCTCGCTCTTCGTCCTTCGATGTTAAGTTATAATTATAACATGATAACTGTATGTGTATGCCAAAAATGTAGAGTATTTATTATGGGATTAATAAAAAGTACTTTATAATCAGTGCATAGATGGTTCTATTATAAATATAAATTAAATTAAAGCATTTTATTATTTTCATATATGAAAAAAAAAAACATTTTTATGCAAAATCCTACTTTTGTGGTATGATATATACATATACTTGTTTTCCTTTTATGTATACTTGTTTTCCTTTTAGGCCCGGCATGGCCTAGCGCGTAAGGCGTGCGACTCGTAATCCGAGGGTCGCGGGTTCGCGCCCGCGTCGCGCTAAACATGCTTCGCCCTCCAGCCGTGGGGGTGTATAATGTGACGGTCAATCCCACTATTCGTTGGTAAAAGAGTAGCCCAAGAGTTGGCGGTGGGTGGTGATGACTAGCTGCCTTCCCTCTAGTCTTACACTGCTAAATTAGGGACGGCTAGCACAGATAGCCCTCGAGTAGCGTTGTGCGAAATTCCCAAACAAACAAACCAGTTTTCCTTTTAATTTTATCTATCATTTATTCTATCAGGTCGTAAATACTTCACCACGGAAATACTTTTAAAATTAAAAACCTATATTAGGATGTTCCTACGCAGAACTTGTTTTCCTTTTAATTTTATCTATCATTTATTCTATCAGGTCGTAAATACTTCACCACGGAAATACTTTTAAAAATAAAAACCTATATTTCATTTAAACTATAACACTATTCACCAACAATAAAACGAAATGAACGTACAGAGTAATTTCTGAATACTTTTCTTCAATTTTGTGTGTTTTTACAAAGCATTATTTTCAGATTTAGTTTACTGAACACTTAACAATTGTTTTAATAATGTGATGGTCCCTACTGCGGAATAATACTTAATCGTTATTTAAGCTATAAGATAATAATATTATTTGTTCTAATTTTTCAATAAAACACTTAATTAGAAACGTGTAATTAAAT